>NW_024376273.1:0-177861 GCF_016808335.1 Panicum virgatum
GAATGCACCCAATCCACCCCATTGGACCCTAAACTAATGTTTCGTCCATTTTGTAGTATTTAGGTTGCATTTGGGATCGTTCCGTAACTGCATGAAACTTGTTGTAAAACATACTGAACTGGTCAATTAATGCAAAAGTTCGTGCCACGAAGTAGCGTTGTAATTTTTCGCAACCAATGCACCTGATCCCCCCCTTGGACCCTAAAGTCATGTTTGGTGTGTTTCATTATGTTTGTGGTGCATTTGGGATCGTTTCGTAACTGCATGAAAAAACATACTGAACTGGTACAATTAATACATAGGTTTGTGCCACGAATTCACGTTGTGATTTTCACAACGAACGACCAGATCCACCCCCATTGGACCCTAACTCATGTTTTGGTGCATTTCATAGTGTTTGGGTGCATTTGGGATCATTTCGTAACTGCACAAAACTCGGTGCAAAACGGGTTGAACTGGTGCATTTAATGCAAACGTTTGTGCCACAAAGTCACATCGGGGTTTTCGCAATGGACGCACCCGATCCACCCCATTTGACCCTAAAGTAATGTTTCGATATGTTTTGTAGTATTTGGGTGCATTTAGGATCGTTTCGTAACTGCATGAAACAAGGTGCAAACATACTGAACTGGAGCAATTATTGCAAAAGTTGTGCCATGAAGTTACGTTGGGATTTTTTCGCAACGAATGCACCCAATCCACCCCATTGGACCCTAAACTAATGTGTCGGTCCGTTTCATAGCATTTGGGTGCATATGGGTTCGTTTTGTAACTGCATGAAACTTGCTGCAAGACATACTGAACTGGTCCAATTAATGAAAAAGTTTGTGCCACGAAGTCGCGTTGTAATTTTTCGCAACCAACGCACCTGATCCACCCCATTAGACCCTAAACTCATTTTTTGTGTGCGTTTTCATAGTGTTTGGGCACATTTGGGATAGTTTTGTAACTGCATGAAACTCGGTGCAAAACGGGGCGAACCTGAGCAATTAATGCAAAAGTTCGTGGCAGGAAGTCACGTCGGGATTTTTCACAATAACGCACCCAATCCACCCCATTGGACCCTAAACTTATGTTTCGGTCTGTTTCGTAGTATTTGGGTGCATTTTGGGATCGTTTCGTCACTGCATGAAACTTGTTGCAAAATATACTGAACCAGTGCAATTAATACAATAGTTTGTGCCACGATGTCACATTGTAATTTTACGCAACGAACGCACCTGATCCACCCCATTGGTCCCTAAACTCATGTTTTGGTGTGTTTAATAGTGTTTGGGTGCATTTTCTATCGTTTCGTAACTGCATGAAACTCGGTGCAAAACGGGGTGAATTGGTGCAATTAATGCAAAAGTTTGTGCCACGAAGTCACATCGGGATTTTTCGCGATGGACGCACCCTATCCACCCCATTGGACCCTAAAGTAAAGTTTCAGTATGTTTTGTAGTATTTGGGTGCATTTGGGATTATTCGTAACTGCATGAAACTTGGTGCAAAACAGGGTGAACTGGATCAATTCATGCAAAAGTTCGTGCCACAAAGTCACATCAAGATTTTTCACAATGAATGCACCCAATCCACCCCATTGGACACTAAACTAATGTTTCGGTCCATTTGTAGTATTTAGGTGCATTGGGGATCGTTTCGTAACTGCATGAAACTTGTTGTAAAACATACTGAACTGGTTCAATTAATGCAAAAGTTCGTGCCACGAAGTAGCGTTGTAATTTTTCGCAACCAATGCACCTGATCCACCCCCTTGGACCCTAAAGTCATGTTTTGGTGTGTTTCATTGTGTTTGGGTGCATTTGGGATCGTTTCGTAACTGCATGATACTTGTTGCAAAACATACTGAACTGGTACAATTAATACATAGGTTTGTGCCACGAATTCACGTTGTGATTTTCACAATCAACGACCAGATCCACCCCATTGGACCCTAAACTCAAGTCTTGGTGCATTTCATAGTGTTTGGGTGCATTTGGGATCATTTCGTAACTGCATGAAACTCGGTGCAAAACGGGTTGAACTGGTGCATTTAATGCAAACGTTTGTGCCACAAAGTCACATCGGGGTTTTTTCGCAATGGACGCACCCGATCCACCCCATTGGACGCTAAAGTAATGTTTCGATATGTTTTGTAGTATTTGGGTGCATTTAGGATCGTTTCGTAACTGCATGAAACTCGGTGCAAAACATACTGAACTGGTGCAATTAATGCAAAAGTTCGTGCCACGAAGTCACATTGTAATTTTTCCCAGCAAATGAACCAGATCCACCCCATTGGACCCTAAACTCATGTTTTGGTACGTTTCATAGTGTTTGGGTGCATTTGGGATCGTTTTGTATCTGCATGAAACTTGTTGCAAGACATACTAAACTGGTGCAATTAATGCAAAAGTTCGTGCCACGAAGTCGTGTTGTAATTTTTCACAACCAACGCACCTGATCCACCCCATTAGACCCTAAACTCATTTTTTGTGCGTTTCATAGTGTTTGGGCGCATTTGGGATAGTTTTGTAACTGCATGAAACTCGGTGCAACACGGGGCGAACTTGAGCAATTAATGCAAAAGTTCGTGCCAGGAAGTCACGTCAGGATTTTTCACAACAACGCACGCAATCCACCCCATTGGACCCTAAACTTATGTTTCGGTTCGTTTCGTAGTATTTGGGTGCATTTGGGATCGTTTCGTCACTGCATGAAACTTGTTGCAAAATATACTGAACCAGTGCAATTAATACAATAGCTCGTGCCATGATGTCACATTGTAATTTTACGCAACGAACGCACCTAATCCACCCCATTGGTCCCTAAACTCATGTTTTGGTGTGTTTCATAGTGTTTGGGTGCATTTTCTATCGTTTCGTAACTGCATGAAACTCGATGCAAAACAGGGTGAACTGGAGCAATTAATGCAAAAGTTTGTGCCATGAAGTTACGTTGGGATTTTTTGCAACGAATGCACCCAATCCACCCCATTGGACCCTAAACTAATGTGTCGGTCCGTTTCATAGCATTTGGGTGCATTTGGGATCGTTTTGTAACTGCATGAAACTTGTTGCAAGACATACTGAACTGGTGCAATTAATGCAAAAGTTTGTGCCACGAAGTCGCGTTGTAATTTTTCGCAACCAACGCACCTGATCCACCCCATTAGACCCTAAACTCATTTTTTTCTGCGTTTCATAGTGTTTGGGCGCATTTGGGATAGTTTTGTAACTGCATGAAACTCGGTGCCAAACGGGGCGAACTTGAGCAATTAATGCAAAAGTTCGTGCCAGGAAGTCACGTCGGGATTTTTCACAACAACGCACCCAATCCACCCCATTGGACCCTAAACTTATGTTTCGGTCCATTTCGTAGTATTTGGGTGCATTTGGGATCATTTCGTCACTGCATGAAACTTGTTGCAAAATATACTGAACCAGTGCAATTAATACAAAAGTTCGTGCCATGATGTCACATTGTAATTTTACGCAACGAACGCACCTGATCCACCCCATTGGACCCTAAACTCATGTTTTGGTGTGTTTCATAGTGTTTGGGTGCATTTTCTAACGTTTCGTAACTACATGAAACTCGGTGCAAAACAGTGTGAACTGGAGCAATTAATGCAAAAGTTTGTGCCATGAAGTTACATTGGGATTTTTCGCAAAGAATGCACCCAATCCACCCCATTGGACCCTAAACAAATGTGTCGGTCCGTTTCATAGCATTTGGGTGCATTTGGATCATTTTGTAACTGCATGAAACTTGTTGCAAAACATACTGAATTGGTGCAATTAATACATAAGTTCGTGCCACGAAGTCACGTTGTAATTTTCACAACGAACACACCTAATCCACCCCATTGGACCCTAAACTCATGTTTTGGTGCGTTTCATAGTCTTTGGGTGCATTTGTGATCATTTCGTAACTGCATGAAACTCGGTGCAAAACGGGGTGAATTGGTGCAATTAATGCAAAAGTTTGTGCCACGAAGTCACATCGGGATTTTTCGCGATGGACGCACCCTATCCACCCCATTGGACCCTAAAGTAAAGTTTCAGTATGTTTTGTAGTATTTGGGTGCATTTGGGATTATTTCGTAACTGCATGAAACTTGGTGCAAAACAGGGTGAACTGGAGCAATTCATGCAAAAGTTCATGCCACAAAGTCACATCAAGATTTTTCACAATGAATGCACCCAATCCACCCCATTGGACACTAAACTAATGTTTCGGTCCGTTTTGTAGTATTTAGGTGCATTTGGGATCGTTCCGTAACTGCATGAAACTTGTTGTAAAACATACTGAACTGGTTCAATTAATGCAAAAGTTCGGGCCACGAAGTTGCGTTGTAATTTTTCGCAACCAATGCACCTGATCCACCCCATTGGACCCTAAAGTCATGTTTTGGTGTGTTTCATTGTGTTTGGGTGCATTTGGGATCGTTTCGTAACTGCATGATACTTGTTGCAAAACATACTGAACTGGTACAATTAATACATAGGTTTGTGCCACGAATTCACGTTGTGATTTTCACAATGAATGACCAGATCCACCCCATTGGACCCTAAACTTAAGTTTTGGTGCATTTCATAGTATTTGGGTGCATTTGGGATCATTTCGTAACTGCATGAAACTCAGTGCAAAACGGGTAGAACTGGTGCATTTAATGCAAACGTTTGTGCCACAAAGTCACATCGGGGTTTTTTCGCAATGGACGCACCCGATCCACCCCATTGGACCCTAAAGTAATGTTTCGATATGTTTTGTAGTATTTGGGTGCATTTAGGATCGTTTCATAACTGCATGAAACTCGGTGCAAAACATACTGAACTGGTGCAATTAATGCAAAAGTTCGTGCCACGAAGTCACATTGTAATTTTTCCCAGCAAATGAACCTGATCCACCCCATTGGACCCTAAACTCATGTTTTGGTGCGTTTCATAGTGTTTGGGTGCATTTGGGATCGTTTTGTAACTGCATGAAACTTGTTGCAAGACATACTGAACTGGTGCAATTAATGCAAAAGTTCGTGCCACGAAGTCGTGTTGTAATTTTTCGCAACCAACGCACCTGATCCACCCCATTAGACCCTAAACTCATGTTTTGATGCGTTTCATAGTGTTTGGGCGCATTTGGGATAGTTTTGTAACTGCATGAAACTCGGTGCAAAACGGGGCGAACTTGAGCAATTAATGCAAAAGTTCGTGCCAGGAAGTCACGTCAGGATTTTTCAGTACAATGCACGCAATCCACCCCATTGGACCCTAAACTTATGTTTCGGTCCGTTTCGTAGTATTTGGGTGCATTTGGGATCGTTTCGTCACTGCATGAAACTTGTTTCAAAATATACTGAACCAGTGCAATTAATACAATAGTTCGTGCCACGATGTCACATTGTAATTTTATGCAACGAACGCACCTGATCCACCCCATTGGTCCCTAAACTCATGTTTTGGTGTATTTCATAGTGTTTGGGTGCATTTTCTATCGTTTCGTAACTGCATGAAACTCGGTGCAAAACAGGGTGAACTGGAGCAATTAATGCAAAAGTTTGTGCCATGAAGTTACGTTGGGATTTTTCGCAACGAATGCACCCAATCCACCCCATTGGACCCTAAACTAATGTGTCGGTCCGTTTCATAGCATTTGGGTGCATTTGGAATCGTTTTGTAACTGCATGAAACTTGTTGCAAAACATACTGAATTGGTGCAATTAATACATAAGTTCGTGCCACGAAGTCACGTTGTAGTTTTCACAACGAACACACCTAATCCACCCCATTGGACCCTAAACTCATGATTTGGTGCGTTTCATAGTCTTTGGGTGCATTTGTGATCATTTTCGTAACTGCATGAAACTCGGTGCAAAACGGGGCGAACTTGAGCAATTAATGCAAAAGTTTGTGCCACGAAGTCACGTCAGGATTTTTCGCGATGGACGCACCCTATCCACCCCATTGGACTCTAAAGTAAAGTTTCAGTATGTTTTGTAGTATTTGGGTGCATTTGGGATTATTTCGTAACTGCATGAAACTTGGTGCAAAACAGGGTGAACTGGAGCAATTCATGCAAAAGTTCGTGCCACAAAGTCACATCAAGATTTTTCACAATGAATGCACCCAATCCACCCCATTGGACCCTAAACTAATGTTTCGGTCCGTTTTGTAGTATTTAGGTGCATTTGGGATCGTTCCGTAACTGCATGAAACTTGTTGTAAAACATACTGAACTGGTTCAATTAATGCAAAAGTTCGGGCCACGAAGTTGCGTTGTAATTTTTCGCAACCAATGCACCTGATCCACCCCATTGGACCCTAAAGTCATGTTTTGGTGTGTTTCATTGTGTTTGGGTGCATTTGGGATCGTTTCGTAACTGCATGATACTTGTTGCAAAACATACTGAACTGGTACAATTAATACATAGGTTTGTGCCACGAATTCACGTTGTGATTTTCACAATGAATGACCAGATCCACCCCATTGGACCCTAAACTTAAGTTTTGGTGCATTTCATAGTGTTTGGGTGCATTTGGGATCATTTCGTAACTGCATGAAACTCGGTGCAAAACGGGTAGAACTGTTGCATTTAATGCAAACGTTTGTGCCACAAAGTCACATCGGGGTTTTTTCGCAATGGACGCACCCGATCCACCCCATTGGACCCTAAAGTAATGTTTCGATATGTTTTGTAGTATTTGGGTGCATTTAGGATCGTTTCGTAACTGCATGAAACACGGTGCAAAACATAATGAACTGGAGCAATTATTGCAAAAGTTTATGCCATGAAGTTACGTTGGGATTTTTCGCAACGAATGCACCCAATCCACCCCATTGGACCCTAAACTAATGTGTCGGTCCGTTTCATAGCATTTGGGTGCATTTGGGATCGTTTTGTAACTGCATGAAACTTGCTGCAAGACATACTGAACTGGTGCAATTAATGCAAAAGTTTGTGCCACGAAGTCGCATTGTAATTTTTTCGCAACCAACGCACCTGATCCACCCCATTAGACCCTAAACTCATTTTTTTGTGCGTTTCATAGTGTTTGGGCGCATTTGGGATAGTTTTGTAACTGCATGAAACTCGGTGCAAAACGGGGCGAACTTGAGCAATTAATGCAAAAGTTCGTGCCAGGAAGTCACGTCAGGATTTTTCACAACAACGCACCAAATCCACCCCATTGGACCCTAAACTTATGTTTCGGTCTGTTTCGTAGTATTTGGGTGCATTTGGGATCGTTTCGTCACTGCACGAAACTTGTTGCAAAATATACTGAACCAATGCAATTAATACAATAGTTTGTGCCACGATGTCACATTGTAATTTTACGCAACGAACGCACCTGATC
Source organism: Panicum virgatum (assembly GCF_016808335.1). NCBI lineage: Eukaryota > Viridiplantae > Streptophyta > Magnoliopsida > Poales > Poaceae > Panicum > Panicum virgatum. The sequence goes on from NW_024376273.1 coordinate 7,341, forward strand.
CACCCCATTGGTCCCTAAACTCATGTTTTGGTGTGTTTCATAGTGTTTGGGTGCATTTTCTATCGTTTCGTAACTACATGAAACTCGGTGCAAAACGGGGTGAATTGGTGCAATTAATGCAAAAGTTTGTGCCACGAAGTCACATCGGGATTTTTCGCGATGGACGCACCCTATCCACCCCATTGGACCCTAAAGTAAAGTTTCAGTATGTTTTGTAGTATTTGGGTGCATTTGGGATTATTTCATAACTGCATGAAACTTGGTGCAAAACAGGGTGAACTGGATCAATTCATGCAAAAGTTCGTGCCACAAAGTCACATCAAGATTTTTCACAATGAATGCACCCAATCCACCCCATTGGACCCTAAACTAATGTTTCGGTCCATTTTGTAGTATTTAGGTGCATTTGGGATCGTTCCGTAACTGCATGAAACTTGTTGTAAAACATACTGAACTGGTTCAATTAATGCAAAAGTTCGTGCCACGAAGTAGCGTTGTAATTTTTCGCAACCAATGCACCTGATCCACCCCCTTGGACCCTAAAGTCATGTTTTGGCGTGTTTCATTGTGTTTGGGTGCATTTGGTATCGTTTCGTAACTGCATGATACTTGTTGCAAAACATACTGAACTAGTACAATTAATACATAGGTTTGTGCCACGAATTCACGTTGTGATTTTCACAACGAACGACCAGATCCACCCCATTGGACCCTAAACTCAAGTTTTGGTGCATTTCATAGTGTTTGGGTGCATTTGGGATCATTTCGTAACTGCACGAAACTCGGTGCAAAACGGGTTGAACTGGTGCATTTAATGCAAACGTTTGTGCCACAAAGTCACATCGGGGTTTTTCGCAATGGACGCACCCGATCCACCCCATTGGACCCTAAAGTAATGTTTCGATATGTTTTGTAGTATTTGGGTGCATTTAGGATCGTTTCGTAACTGCATGAAACACGGTGCAAAACATACTAAACTGGAGCAATTATTGCAAAAGTTTGTGCCATGAAGTTACGTTGGGATTTTTCGCAACGAATGCACCCAATCCACCCCATTGGACCCTAAACTAATGTGTCGGTCCGTTTCATAGCATTTGGGTGCATTTGGGATCGTTTTGTAACTGCATGAAACTTGCTGCAAGACATACTGAACTGGTGCAATTAATGCAAAAGTTTGTGCCACGAAGTCGCGTTGTAATTTTTCGCAACCAACGCACCTGATCCACCCCATTAGACCCTAAACTCATTTTTTTGTGCGTTTCATAGTGTTTGGGCGCATTTGGGATAGTTTTGTAACTGCATGAAACTCGGTGCAAAACGGGGCAAACCTGAGCAATTAATGCAAAAGTTCGTGGCAGGAAGTCACGTCGGGATTTTTCACAACAACGCACCCAATCCACCCCATTGGACCCTAAACTTATGTTTCGGTCCGTTTCGTAGTATTTGGGTGCATTTGGGATCATTTCGTCACTGCATGAAACTTGTTGCAAAATATACTGAACCAGTGCAATTAATACAAAAGTTCGTGCCAAGATGTCACATTATAATTTTACGCAACGAACGCACCTGATACACCCCATTGGACCCTAAACTCATGTTTTGGTGTGTTTCATAGTGTTTGGGTGCATTTTCTAACGTTTCGTAACTGCATGAAACTCGGTGCAAAACAGGGTGAACTGGAGCAATTATTGCAAAAGTTTATGCCATGAAGTTATGTTGGGATTTTTCGCAACGAATGCACCCAATCCACCCCATTGGACCCTAAACTAATGTGTCGGTCCGTTTCATTGCATTTGGGTGCATTTGGGATCGTTTCGTAACTGCATGAAACTTGTTGCAAAACATACTGAACTGGTGCAATTAATACATAAGTTCGTGATACGAAGTCACGTTTTAATTTTCGCAACGAACACACCTGATCCACCCCATTGGACCCTAAACTCATGTTTTGGTGCGTTTCATAGTCTTTGGGTGCATTTGTGATCATTTCGTAACTGCATGAAACTCGGTGCAAAACGGGGTGAATTGGTGCAATTAATGCAAAAGTTTGTGCCACGAAGTCACATCGGGATTTTTCGCGATGGACGCACCCTATCCACCCCATTGGACCCTAAAGTAAAGTTTCAGTATGTTTTGTAGTATTTGGGTGCATTTGGGATTATTTCGTAACTGCATGAAACTTGGTGCAAAACAGGGTGAACTGGAGCAATTCATGCAAAAGTTCGGGCCACATAGTCACATCAAGATTTTTCACAATGAATGCACCCAATCCACCCCATTGGACCCTAAACTAATGTTTCGGTCCGTTTTGTAGTATTTAGGTGCATTTGGGATCGTTCCGTAACTGCATGAAACTTGTTGTAAAACATACTGAACTGGTTCAATTAATGCTAAAGTTCGGGCCACGAAGTTGCGTTGTAATTTTTCGCAACCAATGCACCTGAACCACCCCATTGGACCCTAAAGTCATGTTTTGGTGTGTTTCATTGTGTTTGGGTGCATTTGGGATCGTTTCGTAACTGCATGATACTTGTTGCAAAACATACTGAACTGGTACAATTAATACATAGGTTTGTGCCACGAATTCACGTTGTGATTTTCACAACGAATGACCAGATCCACCCCATTGGACCCTAAACTTATGTTTTGGTGCATTTCATAGTGTTTGGGTGCATTTGGGATCATTTCGTGACTGCATGAAACTCGGTGCAAAACGGGTAGAACTGGTGCATTTAATGCCAACGTTTGTGCCACAAAGTCACATCGGGGTTTTTCGCAATGGACGCACCCGATCCACCCCATTGGACCCTAAACTAATGTTTCGATATGTTTTGTAGTATTTGGGTGCATTTAGGATCGTTTCGTAACTGCATGAAACTCGGTGCAAAACATACTGAACTGGTGCAATTAATGCAAAAGTTCGTGCCACGAAGTCACATTGTAATTTTTCCCAGCAAATGAACCTGATCCACCCCATTGGACCCTAAACTCATGTTTTGGTGCGTTTCATAGTGTTTGGGTGCATTTGGGATCGTTTTGTAACTGCATGAAACTTGTTGCAAGACATACTGAACTGGTGCAATTAATGCAAAAGTTCGTACCACGAAGTCGTGTTGTAATTTTTCGCAACCAACGCACCTGATCCACCCCATTAGACCCTAAACTCATGTTTTGATGCGTTTCATAGTGTTTGGGCGCATTTGGGATAGTTTTGTAACTGCATGAAAATCAGTGCAAAACGGGGCGAACTTGAGCAATTAATGCAAAAGTTCGTGCCAGGAACTCACGTCAGGATTTTTCACAACAACGCACCCAATCCACCCCATTGGACCCTAAACTTATGTTTTGGTCTGTTTCGTAGTATTTGGGTGCATTTGGGATCGTTTCGTCACTGCATGAAACTTGTTGCAAAATATACTGAACCAGTGCAATTAATACAATAGTTTGTGCCACGATGTCACATTGTAATTTTACGCAACGAACGCACCTGATCCACCCCATTGGTCCCTAAACTCATGTTTTGGTGTGTTTCATAGTGTTTGGGTGCATTTTCTATCGTTTCGTAACTGCATGAAACTCGGTGCAAAACGGGGTGAATTGGTGCAATTAATGCAAAAGTTTGTGCCACGAAGTCACATCGGGATTTTTCGCGATGGACGCACCCTATCCACCCCATTGGACCCTAAAGTAAAGTTTCAGTATGTTTTGTAGTATTTGGGTGCATTTGGGATTATTTCGTAACTGCATGAAACTTGGTGCAAAACAGGGTGAACTGGAGCAATTCATGCAAAAGTTCGGGCCACATAGTCACATCAAGATTTTTCACAATGAATGCACCCAATCCACCCCATTGGACCCTAAACTAATGTTTCGGTCCGTTTTGTAGTATTTAGGTGCATTTGGGATCGTTCCGTAACTGCATGAAACTTGTTGTAAAACATACTGAACTGGTTCAATTAATGCTAAAGTTCGGGCCACGAAGTTGCGTTGTAATTTTTCGCAACCAATGCACCTGAACCACCCCATTGGACCCTAAAGTCATGTTTTGGTGTGTTTCATTGTGTTTGGGTGCATTTGGGATCGTTTCGTAACTGCATGATACTTGTTGCAAAACATACTGAACTGGTACAATTAATACATAGGTTTGTGCCACGAATTCACGTTGTGATTTTCACAACGAATGACCAGATCCACCCCATTGGACCCTAAACTTATGTTTTGGTGCATTTCATAGTGTTTGGGTGCATTTGGGATCATTTCGTGACTGCATGAAACTCGGTGCAAAACGGGTAGAACTGGTGCATTTAATGCCAACGTTTGTGCCACAAAGTCACATCAGGGTTTTTCGCAATGGACGCACCCGATCCACCCCATTGGACCCTAAACTAATGTTTCGATATGTTTTGTAGTATTTGGGTGCATTTAGGATCGTTTCGTAACTGCATGAAACTCGGTGCAAAACATACTGAACTGGTGCAATTAATGCAAAAGTTCGTGCCACGAAGTCACATTGTAATTTTTCCCAGCAAATGAACCTGATCCACCCCATTGGACCCTAAACTCATGTTTTGGTGCGTTTCATAGTGTTTGGGTGCATTTGGGATCGTTTTGTAACTGCATTGAAACTTGTTGCAAGACATACTGAACTGGTGCAATTAATGCAAAAGTTCGTACCACGAAGTCGTGTTGTAATTTTTCGCAACCAACGCACCTGATCCACCCCATTAGACCCTAAACTCATGTTTTGATGCGTTTCATAGTGTTTGGGCGCATTTGGGATAGTTTTGTAACTGCATGAAACTCAGTGCAAAACGGGGCGAACTTGAGCAATTAATGCAAAAGTTCGTGCCAGGAAGTCACGTCAGGATTTTTCACAACAACGCACCCAATCCACCCCATTGGACCCTAAACTTATGTTTCGGTCTGTTTCGTAGTATTTGGGTGCATTTGGGATCGTTTCGTCACTGCATGAAACTTGTTGCAAAATATACTGAACCAGTGCAATTAATACAATAGTTTGTGCCACGATGTCACATTGTAATTTTACGCAACGAACGCACCTGATCCACCCCATTGGTCCCTAAACTCATGTTTTGGTGTGTTTCATAGTGTTTGGGTGCATTTTCTATCGTTTCGTAACTGCATGAAACTCGGTGCAAAACGGGGTGAATTGGTGCAATTAATGCAAAAGTTTGTGCCACGAAGTCACATCGGGATTTTTCGCGATGGACGCACCCTATCCACCCCATTGGACCCTAAAGTAAAGTTTCAGTATGTTTTGTAGTATTTGGGTGCATTTGGGATTATTTCGTAACTGCATGAAACTTGGTGCAAAACAGGGTGAACTGGAGCAATTCATGCAAAAGTTCGTGCCACAAAGTCACATCAAGATTTTTCACAATGAATGCACCCAATCCACCCCATTGGACCCTAAACTAATGTTTCGGTCCATTTTGTAGTATTTAGGTGCATTTGGGATCGTTCCGTAACTGCATGAAACTTGTTGTAAAACATACTGAACTGGTTCAATTAATGCAAAAGTTCGTGCCACGAAGTAGCGTTGTAATTTTTCGCAACCAATGCACCTGATCCACCCCCTTGGACCCTAAAGTCATGTTTTGGTGTGTTTCATTATGTTTGGGTGCATTTGGGATCGTTTCGTAACTGCATGATACTTGTTGCAAAACATACTGAACTGGTACAATTAATACATAGGTTTGTGCCACGAATTCACGTTGTGATTTTCACAACGAACGACCAGATCCACCCCATTGGACCCTAAACTCATGTTTTGGTGCATTTCATAGTGTTTGGGTGCATTTGGGATCATTTCGTAACTGCACAAAACTCGGTGCAAAACGGGTTGAACTGGTGCATTTAATGCAAACGTTTGTGCCACAAAGTCACATCGGGGTTTTTCGCAATGGACGCACCCGATCCACCCCATTTGACCCTAAAGTAATGTTTCGATATGTTTTGTAGTATTTGGGTGCATTTAGGATCGTTTCGTAACTGCATGAAACTCGGTGCAAAACATACTGAACTGGTGCAATTAATGCAAAAGTTCGTGCCACGAAGTCACATTGTAATTTTTCCTAGCAAATGAACCTGATCCACCCCATTGGACCCTAAACTCATGTTTTGGTGCGTTTCATAGTGTTTGGGTGCATTTGGGATCGTTTTGTAACTGCATGAAACTTGTTGCAAGACATACTGAACTGGTGCAATTAATGCAAAAGTTCGTACCACGAAGTCGTGTTGTAATTTTTCGCAACCAACGCACCTGATCCACCCCATTAGACCCTAAACTCATGTTTTGATGCGTTTCATAGTGTTTGGGCGCATTTGGGATAGTTTTGTAACTGCATGAAACTCAGTGCAAAACGGGGCGAACTTGAGCAATTAATGCAAAAGTTCGTGCCAGGAAGTCACATCAGGATTTTTCACAACAACGCACCCAATCCACCCCATTGGACCCTAAACTTATGTTTCGGTCTGTTTCGTAGTATTTGGGTGCATTTGGGATCGTTTCGTCACTGCATGAAACTTGTTGCAAAATATACTGAACCAGTGCAATTAATACAATAGTTTGTGCCACAATGTCACATTGTAATTTTACGCAACGAACGCACCTGATCCACCCCATTGGTCCCTAAACTCATGTTTTGGTGTGTTTCATAGTGTTTGGGTGCATTTTCTATCGTTTCGTAACTGCATGAAACTCGGTGCAAAACGGGGTGAATTGGTGCAATTAATGCAAAAGTTTGTGCCACGAAGTCACATCGGGATTTTTCACGATGGACGCACCCTATCCACCCCATTGGACCCTAAAGTAAAGTTTCAGTATGTTTTGTAGTATTTGGGTGCATTTGGGATTATTTCGTAACTGCATGAAACTTGGTGCAAAACAGGGTGAACTTGAGCAATTCATGCAAAAGTTCGTGCCACAAAGTCACATCAAGATTTTTCACAATGAATGCACCCAATCCACCCCATTGGACCCTAAACTAATGTTTCGGTCCATTTTGTAGTATTTAGGTGCATTTGGGATCGTTCCGTAACTGCATGAAACTTGTTGTAAAACATACTGAACTGGTTCAATTAATGCAAAAGTTCGTGCCACGAAGTAGCTTTGTAATTTTTCGCAACCAATGCACCTGATCCACCCCTTGGACCCTAAAGTCATGTTTTGGTGTGTTTCATTGTGTTTGGGTGCATTTGGTATCGTTTCGTAACTGCATGATACTTGTTGCAAAACATACTGAACTGGTACAATTAATACATAGGTTTGTGCCACGAATTCACGTTGTGATTTTCACAACGAACGACCAGATCCACCCCATTGGACCCTAAACTCATGTTTTGGTGCATTTCATAGTGTTTGGGTGCATTTGGGATCATTTCGTAACTGCACGAAACTCGGTGCAAAACGGGTTGAACTGGTGCATTTAATGCAAACGTTTGTGCCACAAAGTCACATCGGGGTTTTTCGCAATGGACGCACCCGATCCACCCCATTTGACCCTAAAGTAATGTTTCGATATGTTTTGTAGTATTTGGGTGCATTTAGGATCGTTTCGTAACTGCATGAAACTCGGTGCAAAACATACTGAACTGGTGCAATTAATGCAAAAGTTCGTGCCACGAAGTCACATTGTAATTTTTCCTAGCAAATGAACCTGATCCACCCCATTAGACCCTAAACTAATGTTTCGGTCCATTTTGTAGTATTTAGGTGCATTTGGGATCGTTCCGTAACTGCATGAAACTTGTTGTAAAACATACTGAACTGGTTCAATTAATGCAAAAGTTCGTGCCACGAAGTAGCGTTGTAATTTTTCGCAACCAATGCACCTGATCCACCCCCTTGGACCCTAAAGTCATGTTTTGGTGTGTTTCATTATGTTTGGGTGCATTTGGGATCGTTTCGTAACTGCATGACACTTGTTGCAAAACATACTGAACTGGTACAATTAATACATAGGTTTGTGCCACGAATTCACATTGTGATTTTCACAACGAACGACCAGATCCACCCCATTGGACCCTAAACTCATGTTTTGGTGCATTTCATAGTGTTTGGGTGCATTTGGGATCATTTCGTAACTGCACAAAACTCGGTGCAAAACGGGTTGAACTGGTGCATTTAATGCAAATGTTTGTGCCACAAAGTCACATCGGGGTTTTTCGCAATGGACGCACCCGATCCACCCCATTTGACCCTAAAGTAATGTTTCGATATGTTTTGTAGTATTTGGGTGCATTTAGGATCGTTTCGTAACTGCATGAAACTCGGTGCAAAACATACTGAACTGGTGCAATTAATGCAAAAGTTCGTGCCACGAAGTCACATTGTAATTTTTCCTAGCAAATGAACCTGATCCACCCCATTGGACCCTAAACTCATGTTTTGGTGCGTTTCATAGTGTTTGGGTGCATTTGGGATCGTTTTGTAACTGCATGAAACTTGTTGCAAGACATACTGAACTGGTGCAATTAATGCAAAAGTTCGTACCACGAAGTCGTGTTGTAATTTTTCGCAACCAACGCACCTGATCCACCCCATTAGACCCTAAACTCATGTTTTGATGCGTTTCATAGTGTTTGGGCGCATTTGGGATAGTTTTGTAACTGCATGAAACTCAGTGCAAAACGGGGCGAACTTGAGCAATTAATGCAAAAGTTCGTGCCAGGAAGTCACGTCAGGATTTTTCACAACAACGCACCCAATCCACCCCATTGGACCCTAAACTTATGTTTCGGTCTGTTTCGTAGTATTTGGGTGTATTTGGGATCGTTTCGTCACTGCATGAAACTTGTTGCAAAATATACTGAACCAGTGCAATTAATACAATAGTTTGTGCCATGATGTCACATTGTAATTTTACGCAACGAACGCACCTGATCCACCCCATTGGTCCCTAAACTCATGTTTTGGTGTGTTTCATAGTGTTTGGGGGCATTTTCTATCGTTTCGTAACTGCATGAAACTCGGTGCAAAACGGGGTGAATTGGTGCAATTAATGCAAAAGTTTGTGCCACGAAGTCACATCGGGATTTTTCGCGATGGACGCACCCTATCCACCCCATTGGACCCTAAAGTAAAGTTTCAGTATGTTTTGTAGTATTTGGGTGCATTTGGGATTATTTCGTAACTGCATGAAACTTGGTGCAAAACAGGGTGAACTGGAGCAATTCATGCAAAAGTTCGTGCCACAAAGTCACATCAAGATTTTTCACAATGAATGCACCCAATCCACCCCATTGGACCCTAAACTAATGTTTCGGTCCATTTTGTAGTATTTAGGTGCATTTGGGATCGTTCCGTAACTGCATGAAACTTGTTGTAAAACATACTGAACTGGTTCAATTAATGCAAAAGTTCGTGCCACGAAGTAGCGTTGTAATTTTTCGCAACCAATGCACCTGATCCACCCCCTTGGACCCTAAAGTCATGTTTTGGTGTGTTTCATTATGTTTGGGTGCATTTGGGATCGTTTCGTAACTGCATGATACTTGTTGCAAAACATACTGAACTGGTACAATTAATACATAGGTTTGTGCCACGAATTCACGTTGTGATTTTCACAACGAACGACCAGATCCACCCCATTGGACCCTAAACTCATGTTTTGGTGCATTTCATAGTGTTTGGGTGCATTTGGGATCATTTCGTAACTGCACAAAACTCGGTGCAAAACGGGTTGAACTGGTGCATTTAATGCAAACGTTTGTGCCACAAAGTCACATCGGGGTTTTTCGCAATGGACGCACCCGATCCACCCCATTTGACCCTAAAGTAATGTTTCGATATGTTTTGTAGTATTTGGGTGCATTTAGGATCGTTTCGTAACTGCATGAAACAAGGTGCAAAACATACTGAACTGGAGCAATTATTGCAAAAGTTTGTGCCATGAAGTTACGTTGGGATTTTTCGCAACGAATGCACCCAATCCACCCCATTGGACCCTAAACTAATGTGTCGGTCCGTTTCATAGCATTTGGGTGCATATGGGTTCGTTTTGTAACTGCATGAAACTTGCTGCAAGACATACTGAACTGGTCCAATTAATGAAAAAGTTTGTGCCACGAAGTCGCGTTGTAATTTTTCGCAACCAACGCACCTGATCCACCCCATTAGACCCTAAACTCATTTTTTGTGTGCGTTTCATAGTGTTTGGGCGCATTTGGGATAGTTTTGTAACTGCATGAAACTCGGTGCAAAACGGGGCGAACCTGAGCAATTAATGCAAAAGTTCGTGGCAGGAAGTCACGTCGGGATTTTTCACAATAACGCACCCAATCCACCCCATTGGACCCTAAACTTATGTTTCGGTCTGTTTCGTAGTATTTGGGTGCATTTGGGATCGTTTCGTCACTGCATGAAACTTGTTGCAAAATATACTGAACCAGTGCAATTAATACAATAGTTTGTGCCACGATGTCACATTGTAATTTTACGCAACGAACGCACCTGATCCACCCCATTGGTCCCTAAACTCATGTTTTGGTGTGTTTAATAGTGTTTGGGTGCATTTTCTATCGTTTCGTAACTGCATGAAACTCGGTGCAAAACGGGGTGAATTGGTGCAATTAATGCAAAAGTTTGTGTCACGAAGTCACATCGGGATTTTTCGCGATGGACGCACCCTATCCACCCCATTGGACCCTAAAGTAAAGTTTCAGTATGTTTTGTAGTATTTGGGGGCATTTGGGATTATTTCGTAACTGCATGAAACTTGGTGCAAAACAGGGTGAACTGGATCAATTCATGCAAAAGTTCGTGCCACAAAGTCACATCAAGATTTTTCACAATGAATGCACCCAATCCACCCCATTGGACCCTAAACTAATGTTTCGGTCCATTTTGTAGTATTTAGGTGCATTTGGGATCGTTCCGTAACTGCATGAAACTTGTTGTAAAACATACTGAACTGGTTCAATTAATGCAAAAGTTCGTGCCACGAAGTAGCTTTGTAATTTTTCGCAACCAATGCACCTGATCCACCCCCTTGGACCCTAAAGTCATGTTTTGGTGTGTTTCATTGTGTTTGGGTGCATTTGGTATCGTTTCGTAACTGCATGATACTTGTTGCAAAACATACTGAACTGGTACAATTAATACATAGGTTTGTGCCACGAATTCACGTTGTGATTTTCACAGCGAACGACCAGATCCACCCCATTGGACGCTAAACTCAAGTTTTGGTGCATTTCATAGTGTTTGGGTGCATTTGGGATCATTTCGTAACTGCACGAAACTCGGTGCAAAACGTGTTGAACTGGTGCATTTAATGCAAACGTTTGTGCCACAAAGTCACATCGGGGTTTTTCGCAATGGACGCACCCGATCCACCCCCATTGGACCCTAAAGTAATGTTTCGATATGTTTTGTAGTATTTGGGTGCATTTAGGATCGTTTCGTAACTGCATGAAACGCGGTGCAAAACATACTGAACTTTAGCAATTATTGCAAAAGTTGGTGCCATGAAGTTACGTTGGGATTTTTCGCAACGAATGCACCCAATCCACCCCATTGGACCCTAAACTAATGTGTCGGTCCGTTTCATAGCATTTGGGTGCATTTGGGATCGTTTTGTAACTGCATGAAACTTGCTGCAAGACATACTGAACTGGTCCAATTAATGCAAAAGTTTGTGCCACGAAGTCGCGTTGTAATTTTTCGCAACCAACGCACCTGATCCACCCCATTAGACCCTAAACTCATTTTTTTGTGCGTTTCATAGTGTTTGGGCGCATTTGGGATAGTTTTGTAACTGCATGAAACTCGGTGCAAAACGGGGCGAACCTGAGCAATTAATGCAAAAGTTCGTGGCAGGAAGTCACGTCGGGATTTTTCACAATAACGCACCCAATCCACCCCATTGGACCCTAAACTTATGTTTCGGTCTGTTTCGTAGTATTTGGGTGCATTTGGGATCGTTTCGTCACTGCATGAAACTTGTTGCAAAATATACTGAACCAGTGCAATTAATACAATAGTTTGTGCCACGATGTCACATTGTAATTTTACGCAACGAACGCACCTGATCCACCCCATTGGTCCCTAAACTCATGTTTTGGTGTGTTTAATAGTGTTTGGGTGCATTTTCTATCGTTTCGTAACTGCATGAAACTCGGTGCAAAACGGGGTGAATTGGTGCAATTAATGCAAAAGTTTGTGCCACGAAGTCACATCGGGATTTTTCGCGATGGACGCACCCTATCCACCCCATTGGACCCTAAAGTAAAGTTTCAGTATGTTTTGTAGTATTTGGGGGCATTTGGGATTATTTCGTAACTGCATGAAACTTGGTGCAAAACAGGGTGAACTGGATCAATTCATGCAAAAGTTCGTGCCACAAAGTCACATCAAGATTTTTCACAATGAATGCACCCAATCCACCCCATTGGACCCTAAACTAATGTTTCGGTCCATTTTGTAGTATTTAGGTGCATTTGGGATCGTTCCGTAACTGCATGAAACTTGTTGTAAAACATACTGAACTGGTTCAATTAATGCAAAAGTTCGTGCCACGAAGTAGCTTTGTAATTTTTCGCAACCAATGCACCTGATCCACCCCCTTGGACCCTAAAGTCATGTTTTGGTGTGTTTCATTGTGTTTGGGTGCATTTGGTATCGTTTCGTAACTGCATGATACTTGTTGCAAAACATACTGAACTGGTACAATTAATACATAGGTTTGTGCCACGAATTCACGTTGTGATTTTCACAACGAACGACCAGATCCACCCCATTGGACCCTAAACTCAAGTTTTGGTGCATTTCATAGTGTTTGGGTGCATTTGGGATCATTTCGTAACTGCACGAAACTCGGTGCAAAATGGGTTGAACTGGTGCATTTAATGCAAACGTTTGTGCCACAAAGTCACATCGGGGTTTTTCGCAATGGACGCACCCGATCCACCCCCATTGGACCCTAAAGTAATGTTTCGATATGTTTTGTAGTATTTGGGTGCATTTAGGATCGTTTCGTAACTGCATGAAACGCGGTGCAAAACATACTGAACTTTAGCAATTATTGCAAAAGTTTGTGCCACGAAGTTACGTTGGGATTTTTCGCAACGAATGCACCCAATCCACCCCATTGGACCCTAAACTAATGTGTCGGTCCGTTTCATAGCATTTGGGTGCATTTGGGATCGTTTTGTAACTGCATGAAACTTGCTGCAAGACATACTGAACTGGTCCAATTAATGCAAAAGTTTGTGCCACGAAGTCGCGTTGTAATTTTTCGCAACCAACGCACCTGATCCACCCCATTAGACCCTAAACTCATTTTTTTGTGCGTTTCATAGTGTTTGGGCGCATTTGGGATAGTTTTGTAACTGCATGAAACTCGGTGCAAAACGGGGCGAACCTGAGCAATTAATGCAAAAGTTCGTGGCAGGAAGTCACGTCGGGATTTTTCACAATAACGCACCCAATCCACCCCATTGGACCCTAAACTTATGTTTCGGTCTGTTTCGTAGTATTTGGGTGCATTTGGGATCGTTTCGTCACTGCATGAAACTTGTTGCAAAATATACTGAACCAGTGCAATTAATACAATAGTTTGTGCCACGATGTCACATTGTAATTTTACGCAACGAACGCACCTGATCCACCCCATTGGTCCCTAAACTCATGTTTTGGTGTGTTTAATAGTGTTTGGGTGCATTTTCTATCGTTTCGTAACTGCATGAAACTCGGTGCAAAACGGGGTGAATTGGTGCAATTAATGCAAAAGTTTGTGCCACGAAGTCACATCGGGATTTTTCGCGATGGACGCACCCTATCCACCCCATTGGACCCTAAAGTAAAGTTTCAGTATGTTTTGTAGTATTTGGGGGCATTTGGGATTATTTCGTAACTGCATGAAACTTGGTGCAAAACAGGGTGAACTGGATCAATTCATGCAAAAGTTCGTGCCACAAAGTCACATCAAGATTTTTCACAATGAATGCACCCAATCCACCCCATTGGACCCTAAACTAATGTTTCGGTCCATTTTGTAGTATTTAGGTGCATTTGGGATCGTTCCGTAACTGCATGAAACTTGTTGTAAAACATACTGAACTGGTTCAATTAATGCAAAAGTTCGTGCCACGAAGTAGCTTTGTAATTTTTCGCAACCAATGCACCTGATCCACCCCCTTGGACCCTAAAGTCATGTTTTGGTGTGTTTCATTGTGTTTGGGTGCATTTGGTATCGTTTCGTAACTGCATGATACTTGTTGCAAAACATACTGAACTGGTACAATTAATACATAGGTTTGTGCCACGAATTCACGTTGTGATTTTCACAACGAACGACCAGATCCACCCCATTGGACCCTAAACTCAAGTTTTGGTGCATTTCATAGTGTTTGGGTGCATTTGGGATCATTTCGTAACTGCACGAAACTCGGTGCAAAATGGGTTGAACTGGTGCATTTAATGCAAACGTTTGTGCCACAAAGTCACATCGGGGTTTTTCGCAATGGACGCACCCGATCCACCCCCATTGGACCCTAAAGTAATGTTTCGATATGTTTTGTAGTATTTGGGTGCATTTAGGATCGTTTCGTAACTGCATGAAACGCGGTGCAAAACATACTGAACTTTAGCAATTATTGCAAAAGTTTGTGCCACGAAGTTACGTTGGGATTTTTCGCAACGAATGCACCCAATCCACCCCATTGGACCCTAAACTAATGTGTCGGTCCGTTTCATAGCATTTGGGTGCATTTGGGATCGTTTTGTAACTGCATGAAACTTGCTGCAAGACATACTGAACTGGTCCAATTAATGCAAAAGTTTGTGCCACGAAGTCGCGTTGTAATTTTTCGCAACCAACGCACCTGATCCACCCCATTAGACCCTAAACTCATTTTTTTGTGCGTTTCATAGTGTTTGGGCGCATTTGGGATAGTTTTGTAACTGCATGAAACTCGGTGCAAAACGGGGCGAACCTGAGCAATTAATGCAAAAGTTCGTGGCAGGAAGTCACGTCGGGATTTTTCACAATAACGCACCCAATCCACCCCATTGGACCCTAAACTTATGTTTCGGTCTGTTTCGTAGTATTTGGGTGCATTTGGGATCGTTTCGTCACTGCATGAAACTTGTTGCAAAATATACTGAACCAGTGCAATTAATACAATAGTTTGTGCCACGATGTCACATTGTAATTTTACGCAACGAACGCACCTGATCCACCCCATTGGTCCCTAAACTCATGTTTTGGTGTGTTTAATAGTGTTTGGGTGCATTTTCTATCGTTTCGTAACTGCATGAAACTCGGTGCAAAACGGGGTGAATTGGTGCAATTAATGCAAAAGTTTGTGCCACGAAGTCACATCGGGATTTTTCGCGATGGACGCACCCTATCCACCCCATTGGACCCTAAAGTAAAGTTTCAGTATGTTTTGTAGTATTTGGGGGCATTTGGGATTATTTCGTAACTGCATGAAACTTGGTGCAAAACAGGGTGAACTGGATCAATTCATGCAAAAGTTCGTGCCACAAAGTCACATCAAGATTTTTCACAATGAATGCACCCAATCCACCCCATTGGACCCTAAACTAATGTTTCGGTCCATTTTGTAGTATTTAGGTGCATTTGGGATCGTTCCGTAACTGCATGAAACTTGTTGTAAAACATACTGAACTGGTTCAATTAATGCAAAAGTTCGTGCCACGAAGTAGCTTTGTAATTTTTCGCAACCAATGCACCTGATCCACCCCCTTGGACCCTAAAGTCATGTTTTGGTGTGTTTCATTGTGTTTGGGTGCATTTGGTATCGTTTCGTAACTGCATGATACTTGTTGCAAAACATACTGAACTGGTACAATTAATACATAGGTTTGTGCCACGAATTCACGTTGTGATTTTCACAGCGAACGACCAGATCCACCCCATTGGACGCTAAACTCAAGTTTTGGTGCATTTCATAGTGTTTGGGTGCATTTGGGATCATTTCGTAACTGCACGAAACTCGGTGCAAAACGGGTTGAACTGGTGCATTTAATGCAAACGTTTGTGCCACAAAGTCACATCGGGGTTTTTCGCAATGGACGCACCCGATCCACCCCCATTGGACCCTAAAGTAATGTTTCGATATGTTTTGTAGTATTTGGGTGCATTTAGGATCGTTTCGTAACTGCATGAAACGCGGTGCAAAACATACTGAACTTTAGCAATTATTGCAAAAGTTGGTGCCATGAAGTTACGTTGGGATTTTTCGCAACGAATGCACCCAATCCACCCCATTGGACCCTAAACTAATGTGTCGGTCCGTTTCATAGCATTTGGGTGCATTTGGGATCGTTTTGTAACTGCATGAAACTTGCTGCAAGACATACTGAACTGGTCCAATTAATGCAAAAGTTTGTGCCACGAAGTCGCGTTGTAATTTTTCGCAACCAACGCACCTGATCCACCCCATTAGACCCTAAACTCATTTTTTTGTGCGTTTCATAGTGTTTGGGCGCATTTGGGATAGTTTTGTAACTGCATGAAACTCGGTGCAAAACGGGGCGAACCTGAGCAATTAATGCAAAAGTTCGTGGCAGGAAGTCACGTCGGGATTTTTCACAATAACGCACCCAATCCACCCCATTGGACCCTAAACTTATGTTTCGGTCTGTTTCGTAGTATTTGGGTGCATTTGGGATCGTTTCGTCACTGCATGAAACTTGTTGCAAAATATACTGAACCAGTGCAATTAATACAATAGTTTGTGCCACGATGTCACATTGTAATTTTACGCAACGAACGCACCTGATCCACCCCATTGGTCCCTAAACTCATGTTTTGGTGTGTTTAATAGTGTTTGGGTGCATTTTCTATCGTTTCGTAACTGCATGAAACTCGGTGCAAAACGGGGTGAATTGGTGCAATTAATGCAAAAGTTTGTGCCACGAAGTCACATCGGGATTTTTCGCGATGGACGCACCCTATCCACCCCATTGGACCCTAAAGTAAAGTTTCAGTATGTTTTGTAGTATTTGGGGGCATTTGGGATTATTTCGTAACTGCATGAAACTTGGTGCAAAACAGGGTGAACTGGATCAATTCATGCAAAAGTTCGTGCCACAAAGTCACATCAAGATTTTTCACAATGAATGCACCCAATCCACCCCATTGGACCCTAAACTAATGTTTCGGTCCATTTTGTAGTATTTAGGTGCATTTGGGATCGTTCCGTAACTGCATGAAACTTGTTGTAAAACATACTGAACTGGTTCAATTAATGCAAAAGTTCGTGCCACGAAGTAGCTTTGTAATTTTTCGCAACCAATGCACCTGATCCACCCCCTTGGACCCTAAAGTCATGTTTCGGTGTGTTTCATTGTGTTTGGGTGCATTTGGTATCGTTTCGTAACTGCATGATACTTGTTGCAAAACATACTGAACTGGTACAATTAATACATAGGTTTGTGCCACGAATTCACGTTGTGATTTTCACAACGAACGACCAGATCCACCCCATTGGACCCTAAACTCAAGTTTTGGTGCATTTCATAGTGTTTGGGTGCATTTGGGATCATTTCGTAACTGCACGAAACTCGGTGCAAAATGGGTTGAACTGGTGCATTTAATGCAAACGTTTGTGCCACAAAGTCACATCGGGGTTTTTCGCAATGGACGCACCCGATCCACCCCCATTGGACCCTAAAGTAATGTTTCGATATGTTTTGTAGTATTTGGGTGCATTTAGGATCGTTTCGTAACTGCATGAAACGCGGTGCAAAACATACTGAACTTTAGCAATTATTGCAAAAGTTTGTGCCACGAAGTTACGTTGGGATTTTTCGCAACGAATGCACCCAATCCACCCCATTGGACCCTAAACTAATGTGTCGGTCCGTTTCATAGCATTTGGGTGCATTTGGGATCGTTTTGTAACTGCATGAAACTTGCTGCAAGACATACTGAACTGGTCCAATTAATGCAAAAGTTTGTGCCACGAAGTCGCGTTGTAATTTTTCGCAACCAACGCACCTGATCCACCCCATTAGACCCTAAACTCATTTTTTTTGTGCGTTTCATAGTGTTTGGGCGCATTTGGGATAGTTTTGTAACTGCATGAAACTCGGTGCAAAACGGGGCGAACCTGAGCAATTAATGCAAAAGTTCGTGGCAGGAAGTCACGTCGGGATTTTTCACAATAACGCACCCAATCCACCCCATTGGACCCTAAACTTATGTTTCGGTCTGTTTCGTAGTATTTGGGTGCATTTGGGATCGTTTCGTCACTGCATGAAACTTGTTGCAAAATATACTGAACCAGTGCAATTAATACAATAGTTTGTGCCACGATGGCACATTGTAATTTTACGCAACGAACGCACCTGATCCACCCCATTGGTCCCTAAACTCATGTTTTGGTGTGTTTAATAGTGTTTGGGTGCATTTTCTATCGTTTCGTAACTGCATGAAACTCGGTGCAAAACGGGGTGAATTGGTGCAATTAATGCAAAAGTTTGTGCCACGAAGTCACATCGGGATTTTTCGCGATGGACGCACCCTATCCACCCCATTGGACCCTAAAGTAAAGTTTCAGTATGTTTTGTAGTATTTGGGGGCATTTGGGATTATTTCGTAACTGCATGAAACTTGGTGCAAAACAGGGTGAACTGGATCAATTCATGCAAAAGTTCGTGCCACAAAGTCACATCAAGATTTTTCACAATGAATGCACCCAATCCACCCCATTGGACCCTAAACTAATGTTTCGGTCCATTTTGTAGTATTTAGGTGCATTTGGGATCGTTCCGTAACTGCATGAAACTTGTTGTAAAACATACTGAACTGGTTCAATTAATGCAAAAGTTCGTGCCACGAAGTAGCTTTGTAATTTTTCGCAACCAATGCACCTGATCCACCCCTTGGACCCTAAAGTCATGTTTTGGTGTGTTTCATTGTGTTTGGGTGCATTTGGTATCGTTTCGTAACTGCATGATACTTGTTGCAAAACATACTGAACTGGTACAATTAATACATAGGTTTGTGCCACGAATTCACGTTGTGATTTTCACAACGAACGACCAGATCCAGCCCATTGGACCCTAAACTCATGTTTTGGTGCATTTCATAGTGTTTGGGTGCATTTGGGATCATTTCGTAACTGCACGAAACTCGGTGCAAAACGGGTTGAACTGGTGCATTTAATGCAAACGTTTGTGCCACAAAGTCACATCGGGGTTTTTCGCAATGGACGCACCCGATCCACCCCATTGGACCCTAAAGTAATGTTTCGATATGTTTTGTAGTATTTGGGTGCATTTAGGATCGTTTCGTAACTGCATGAAACAAGGTGCAAAACATACTGAACTTTAGCAATTATTGCAAAAGTTTGTGCCATGAAGTTACGTTGGGATTTTTCGCAACGAATGCACCCAATCCACCCCATTGGACCCTAAACTAATGTGTCGGTCCGTTTCATAGCATTTGGGTGCATTTGGGATCGTTTTGTAACTGCATGAAACTTGCTGCAAGACATACTGAACTGGTCCAATTAATGCAAAAGTTTGTGCCACGAAGTCGCGTTGTAATTTTTCGCAACCAACGCACCTGATCCACCCCATTAGACCCTAAACTCATTTTTTTGTGCGTTTCATAGTGTTTGGGCGCATTTGGGATAGTTTTGTAACTGCATGAAACTCGGTGCAAAACGGGGCGAACCTGAGCAATTAATGCAAAAGTTCGTGGCAGGAAGTCACGTCGGGATTTTTCACAACAACGCACCCAATCCACCCCATTGGACCCTAAACTTATGTTTCGGTCCGTTTCGTAGTATTTGGGTGGATTTGGGATCATTTCGTCACTGCATGAAACTTGTTGCAAAATATACTGAACCAGTGCAATTAATACAAAAGTTCGTGCCACGATGTCACATTATAATTTTACGCAACGAACGCACCTGATCCACCCCATTGGACCCTAAACTCATGTTTTGGTGTGTTTCATAGTGTTTGGGTGCATTTTCTAACGTTTCGTAACTGCATGAAACTCGGTGCAAAACAGGGTAAACTGGAGCAATTATTGCAAAAGTTTGTGCCATGAAGTTATGTTGGGATTTTTCGCAACGAATGCACCCAATCCACCCCATTGGACCCTAAACTAATGTGTCGGTCCGTTTCATTGCATTTGGGTGCATTTGGGATCGTTTCATAACTGCATGAAACTTGTTGCAAAACATACTGAACTGGTGCAATTAATACATAAGTTCGTGCCACGAAGTCACATTGTAATTTTCGCAACGAACACACCTGATCCACCCCATTGGACCCTAAACTCATTTTTTGGTGTGTTTCATAGTGTTTGGGTGCAATTGTGATCATTTCGTAACTGCATGAAACTCGGTGCAAAACGGGGTGAATTGGTGCAATTAATGCAAAAGTTTGTGCCACGAAGTCACATCGGGACTTTTTGCGATGGACGCACCCTATCCACCCCATTGGACGCTGAAGTAAAGTTTCAGTATGTTTTGTAGTATTTGGGTGCATTTGGGATTATTTCGTAACTGCATGAAACTTGGTGCAAAACAGGGTGAACTGGAGCAATTCATGCAAAAGTTCGTGCCACATAGTCACATCAAGATTTTTCACAATGAATGCACCCAATCCACCCCATTGGACCCTAAACTCATGTTTTGGTGCGTTTCATAGTGTTTGGGTGCATTTGGGATCTTTTTGTAACTTCATGAAACTTGTTGCAAGACATACTGAACTGGTGCAATTAATGCAAAAGTTCGTGCCACGAAGTCGCGTTGTAATTTTTCGCAACCAACGCACCTGATCCACCCCATTAGACCCTAAACTCATTTTTTTTGTGCGTTTCATAGTGTTTG
The DNA here is from genome assembly GCF_016808335.1 of Panicum virgatum. Lineage (NCBI taxonomy): Eukaryota > Viridiplantae > Streptophyta > Magnoliopsida > Poales > Poaceae > Panicum > Panicum virgatum. The sequence continues at coordinate 28,182 of NW_024376273.1, forward strand.
GGCGCATTTGGGATAGTTTTATAACTGCATGAAACTCGGTGCAAAATGGGGCGAACTTGAGCAATTAATGCAAAAGTTCGTGCCACAAAGCCACGTTGGGATTTTTTCGCAACGAACGCACCCAATCCACCCCATTGGACCCTAAACTCATGTTTTGGTGCGTTTCATAGTGTTTGTGTGCATTTGGGTTCATTTCGTAACTGCATGAAACTCGGTGCAAAACGGAGTGAACTTGAGCAATTAATGCAAAAGTTCGTGCCACGAAGTCACATCGGGATTTTTCATAACAACGCACCCAATCCACCCCATTGGGCTCTAAACTAATGTTTCGGTCCGTTTAGTAGTATTTGGGTGCATTTGGGATCGTTTCGTCACTGCATGAAACCTGTTGCAAAACATACTGAACTGGTGCAATTAATACAAAAGTTCGTGCCACGAAGTCACATTGTAATTTTACGCAATGAACGCACCTGATCCACCCCATTGGCCCTAAACTCATGTTTCGGTCCGTTTCATAGTGTTTGGGTGCATTTGGGATCGTTTCGTAACTGCATGAAACTTGTCGCAAGACATACTGAACTGGTGCAATTAATGCAAAAGTTCGTGCCAGGAAGTCGTGTTGTAATTTTTCGCAACCAACGCACCTGATCCACCCAATTAGACCCCAAACACATTTTTTTGAGTGTTTCATAGTGTTTGGGCGCATTTGGGATAGTTTCGTAACTGCATGAAACTCGGGGCAACGAACGCACCCAATCCACCCCATTGGACACTAAACTGATGTTTTGGTGCGTTTCATAGTGTTTTGGGTGCATTTGGGATCATTTCGTAAGTGCATTAAACTCGGTGCAAAACAGGGTGAACTGGTGCAATTAATGCAAAAGTTCGTGCCACGAGGTCACGTCGGGATATTTCGCAACAACGCACCCAATCCACCCCATTAGACCCTAAACTAATATTTCGGTTCGTTTCGTAGTATTTCGGTGCATTTGGGATCGTTTCGTCACTACATGAAACTTGTTGCAAAACATACTGAACTGGTGCAATTAATACATAAGTTCGTGCCACGAAGTCACGTTGTAATTTTCGCAACGAACACTCCTGATCCACCCCATTGGAACCTAAACTCATTTTTTGGTGTGTTTCATAGTGTTTGGGTGCATTTGGGATCATTTCGTAAGTGCATGAAACTCGGTGCAAAACGGGGTGAACTGGTGAGATTAATGCAAAAGTTCGTGCCACAAACTCACTTCAGGATTTTTCGCAACAAACTGACCCAATCAACCCCATTGGACCCTAAACTAATGTTTCGGTGCGTTTCGTCGTATTTAGCTGCATTTGGGATCGTTCCGTAACTACATGAAACTTGTTTCAAAACATACTGAACTGGTTCAATTAATACAAAATTTCGTGCCACCAAGTCACATTGTATTTTTCTCAACGAACACACCTGATCCACCCCATTGGACCCTAAACTAATGTTTTGTTGTGTTTCATAGTGTTTGGTTGCATTTGGGATCGTTTTGTAACTGCATGAAACTTGGTGCAAAACGGGGTGAACTGGAGCAATTAATGCAAAAGTTCGTGCCACAAAGTCACAACGAGATTTTTCGCAATGAATGCACCCAATCCACCCCATTGGACCGTAAACTAATGTTTCGGTCCGTTTTGTAGTATTTAGGTGCATTTGGGATCGTTCCGTAACTGCATGAAACTTGTTGCAAAACATACTGAACTGGTTCAATTAATGCAAAAGTTCGTGCCACGAAGTCGCGTTGTAATTTTTCGCAACCAACGCAACTGATCCACCCATTGGACCCTAAACTCATGTTTTGGTGTGTTTCAATGTGTTTGGGTGCATTTGGGATCGTTTCGTAACTGCATGAAACTTGTTGCAAAACATACTGAAGTGGTACAGTTAATAAATAAGTTTGTACCACGAATTCACGTTGTAATTTTCACAACGAACGACCTGATCCACCCCACTGGACCCTAAACTCATGTTTTGGTACGATTCATAGTGTTTGGGTGCATTTGGGATCATTTCATAACTGCATGAAACTCGGTGCAAAACGGGGTGAACTGGTGCATTTAATGCAAACGTTTGTGCCACAAAGTCACATCGGGATTTTTCACAATGGACGCACCCGATCCACCCCATTGGACCCTAAAGTAATGTTTCGATATGTTTTGTAGTATTTGGGTGCATTTAGGATCGTTTCGTAACTGCATGAAACTCGGTATAAAACATACTGAACTGGTGCAATTAATGCAAAAGTTCGTGCCACGAAGTCACATTGTAATTTTTCCCAACAAACGAACCTGATCCACCCCATTGGACCCTAAACTAATGTTTCGATCCATTTCGTAGTGTTTGGGTGCATTTGGGATCGTTTCGTAACTGCATGAAACTTGTCGCAAGACATCATGAACAGGTGCAATTAATGCAAAAGTTCGTGCCACGAAGTCGCGTTGTAATTTTTCGCAACCAACGCACCTGATCCACCCCATTAGACCCCAAACACTTTTTTTTGAGTGTTTCATAGTGTTTGGGCGCATTTGGGATAGTTTCGTAACTGCATGAAACTCGGGGCAACGAACGCACCCAATCCACCCCATTGGACCCTAAACTGATGTTTTGGTGCGTTTCATAGTGTTTTGGGTGCATTTGGGATCATTTCGTAAGTGCATGAAACTCGGTGCAAAACGGGGTGAACTGGTGCACTTAATGCAAAAGTTCGTGCCGCGATGTCACGTCGGGATATTTCGCAACAACGCACCCAATCCACCCCATTAGACCCTAAACTAATGTTTCGGTTGGTTTCGTAGTATTTGGGTGCATTTGGGATCGTTTCGTCACTACATGAAGCTTGTTATAAAACATACTGAACTGGTGAAATTAATACATAAGTTCGTGCCACGAAGTCACGTTGTAATTTTCGCAACGAACACACCTGATCCACCCCACTGGACCCTAAACTCATTTTTTGGTGCGTTTCATAGTGTTTGGGTGCATTTGGGATCATTTCGTAACTGCATGAAACACGGTGCAAAACGGGGTGAACTGGTGCAATTAATGCAAAAGTTCGTGCCACGAAGTCACGTTGGGATTTTTCGCAACGAACGCACCGAATCCACCCCATTGGACCCTAAACTCTTGTTTTGGTGCGTTTCATAGTGTTTCTGTGCATTTGGGTTCATTTCGTAACTGCATGAAACTCGGTGCAAAACGAAGTGAACTTGAGCAATTAATGCAAAAGTTCGTGCCACGAAGTCACGTCGGGATTTTTCGCAACAACGCACCCAATCCACCCCATTGGACCCTAAACTAATGTTTTAGTCTGTTTCGTAGTATTTGGGTGCATTTGGGATCGTTTCGTAACTGCATGAAACATGGTGCAAAAACATACTGAACTGTGCAAAAGTTCGTGCCACGAAGTCATGTTATAATTTTTCCAAACAAACGCACCTAATCCACCCCATTGGACCCTAAACTCATGTTTTGGTGCCTTTCATAGTGTTTGGGTGCATTTGGGATCATTTTGTAACTGCATGAAACTTGTTGCAAGACATACTGAACTGGTGCAATTAATGCAAAAGTTCGTGCCACGAAGTCGTATTGTAATTTTTCGCAACCAACGCACCTGATCCACCCCATTAGACCCTAAACACATTTTTTGTGTGTTTCATAGTGTTTGGGCGCATTTGGGATAGTTTCGTAACTGCATGAAACTCGGGGCAAAATGGGGTGAACTTGAGCAATTAATGCTAAAGTTCGTGCCACGAAGTCACGTCGGGATTTTTCGCAACAATGCACCCAATCCACCCCATTGGACCCTAAACTAATGTTTCAATTCATTTCGTAGTATATGGGTGCATTTGGGATCCTTTCGTCACTGCATGAAACTTGTTGCAAAACTTACTGAACTGGTGCAATTAATACATAAGTTCGTGCCACGAAGTCACATTGTAATTTTCGCAACGAACACACCTGATCCACCCCATTGGACCCTAAACTCATTTTTTGGTGTGTTTCATAGTGTTTGGGGGCATTTGGGATCATTTCGTAACTTCACGAAACTCGGTGCAAAACGGGGTGAACTGGTGCAATTAATGCAAAAGTTTGTGCCACGAAGTCACATTGGGATTTTTCACGACGGACGCACCCTATCCACCCCATTGGACCCTAAAGTAATGTTTCAGTATGTTTTGTAGTATTTGGGTGCATTTGGGATCGTTTCGTAACTGCATGAAACTTGGTGCAAAACATACTGAACTGGTGCAATTAATGCAAAAGTTCGTGCCACGAAGTCACATTGTAATTTTTCCCAACAAACACACCTGATCCACCCAATTGGACTCTAAACTCATGTTTTGGTGCCTTTCATAGTGTTTGGTTGCATTTGGGATCATTTCGTAACTGCATGAAACTCGGTGCAAAACGGGGTGAACTGGTGCAATTAATGCAAAAGTTCGTGCCACGAAGTCACGTCGGGATTTTTCGCAACGAACGCACCCAATTCACCCCTTTGGACCCTAAACTCATGTTTTGGTGCGTTTCATAGTGTTTTGGGTGCATTTGGGATCATTTCGTAAGTGCATGAAACTCGGTGCAAAACGGGGTGAACTGGTGCAATTAATGCAAAAGTTCGTGCCACGAAGTCACATCGGGATTTTTTTCAACTAACGCACCCAATCCACCCCATTGGACCCTAAACTCATGTTTTGGTGCCTTTCATGGTGTTTGGGTGCATTTGGGATCATTTCGTAACTGCATGAAACTTGTTGCAAGACATACTGAACTAGTACAATTAATGCAAAAGTTCGTGCCACGAAGTCGAGTTGTAATTTTTTGCAACCAACGTACCTGATCCACCCCATTAGACCCTAAACACATTTTTTTGTGTGTTTCATAATGTGTGGGCGCATTTGGGATAGTTTCGTAATTGCATGAAACTCGGTACAAAACGGGGTGAACTTGAGCAATTAATGCAAAAGTTCGTGCCACGAAGTCACATCGGGATTTTTCGCGACGGACGCACCCTATCCACCCCATTGGACCCTAAAGTAATGTTTCAGTATCTTTTGTAGTATTTGGGTGCATTTGGGATCGTTTCGTAACTGTATGAAACTTGGTGCAAAACATACTGAACTGGTGCAATTAATGCAAAAGTTCGTGCCATGAAGTCACGTTGTAATTTTTCCCAACAAACGCACCTGATCCACCCCATTGGACTCTAAACTCATGTTTTGGTGCCTTTCATAGTGTTTGGGTGCATTTGGGATCATTTCGTAACTGCATGAAACTCGGTACAAAACGGGGTGAACTTGTTCAATTAATGCAAAAGTTCGTGCCACGAAGTCACGTCGGGATTTTTCGCAACGAATGCACCCAATCCGCCCCATTGGACCCTAAACTCATGTTTTGGTGCGTTTCATAGTGTTTTGGGTGCATTTGGGAACATTTCGTAAGTGCATGAAACTCGGTGCAAAACGGGGTGAACTGGTGAGATTAATGCAAAAGTTCGTGCCACAAACTCACTTCAGGATTTTTCGCAACAAACGGACCCAATCAACCCCATTGGACCCTAAACTAATGTTTCGGTGCGTTTCGTCGTATTTAGCTGCATTTGGGATCGTTCCGTAACTACATGAAACATGTTTCAAAACATACTGAACTGGTTCAATTAATACAAAATTTCGTGCCACGAAGTCACATTGTATTTTTCTCAACGAACACACCTGATCCACCCCATTGGACCCTAAACTAATGTTTTGTTGTGTTTCATAGTGTTTGGTTGCATTTGGGATCGTTTTGTAACTGCATGAAACTTGGTGCAAAACGGGGTGAACTGGAGCAATTAATGCAAAAGTTCGTGCCACAAAGTCACAACGAGATTTTTCGCAATGAATGCACCCAATCCACCCCATTGGACCCTAAACTAATGTTTCGGTCCGTTTTGTAGTATTTAGGTGCATTTGGGATCGTTCCGTAACTGCATGAAACTTGTTGCAAAACATACTGAACTGGTTCAATTAATGCAAAAGTTCGTGCCACGAAGTCGCGTTGTAATTTTTCGCAACCAACGCAACTGATCCACCCATTGGACCCTAAACTCATGTTTTGGTGTGTTTCAATGTGTTTGGGTGCATTTGGGATCGTTTCGTAATTGCATGAAACTTGTTGCAAAACATACTGAAGTGGTACAGTTAATAAATAAGTTTGTACCACGAATTCACGTTGTAATTTTCACAACGAACGACCTGATCCACCCCACTGGACCCTAAACTCATGTTTTGGTACGATTCATAGTGTTTGGGTGCATTTGGGATCATTTCATAACTGCATGAAACTCGGTGCAAAACGGGGTGAACTGGTGCATTTAATGCAAACGTTTGTGCCACAAAGTCACATCGGGATTTTTCACAATGGACGCACCCGATCCACCCCATTGGACCCTAAAGTAATGTTTCGATATGTTTTGTAGTATTTGGGTGCATTTAGGATCGTTTCGTAACTGCATGAAACTCGGTATAAAACATACTGAACTGGTGCAATTAATGCAAAAGTTCGTGCCACGAAGTCACATTGTAATTTTTCCCAACAAACGAACCTGATCCACCCCATTGGACCCTAAACTAATGTTTCGATCCATTTCGTAGTGTTTGGGTGCATTTGGGATCGTTTCGTAACTGCATGAAACTTGTCGCAAGACATCATGAACAGGTGCAATTAATGCAAAAGTTCGTGCCACGAAGTCGCGTTGTAATTTTTCGCAACCAACGCACCTGATCCACCCCATTAGACCCCAAACACATTTTTTTGAGTGTTTCATAGTGTTTGGGCGCATTTGGGATAGTTTCGTAACTGCATGAAACTCGGGGCAACGAACGCACCCAATCCACCCCATTGGACCCTAAACTGATGTTTTGGTGCGTTTCATAGTGTTTTGGGTGCATTTGGGATCATTTCGTAAGTGCATGAAACTCGGTGCAAAACGGGGTGAACTGGTGCACTTAATGCAAAAGTTCGTGCCACGATGTCACGTCGGGATATTTCGCAACAACGCACCCAATCCACCCCATTAGACCCTAAACTAATGTTTCGGTTGGTTTCGTAGTATTTGGGTGCATTTGGGATCGTTTCGTCACTACATGAAGCTTGTTATAAAACATACTGAACTGGTGAAATTAATACATAAGTTCGTGCCACGAAGTCACGTTGTAATTTTCGCAACGAACACACCTGATCCACCCCACTGGACCCTAAACTCATTTTTTGGTGCGTTTCATAGTGTTTGGGTGCATTTGGGATCATTTCGTAACTGCATGAAACTCGGTGCAAAACGGGGTGAACTGGTGCAATTAATGCAAAAGTTCGTGCCACGAAGTCACGTTGGGATTTTTCGCAACGAACGCACCGAATCCACCCCATTGGACCCTAAACTCTTGTTTTGGTGCGTTTCATAGTGTTTCTGTGCATTTGGGTTCATTTCGTAACTGCATGAAACTCGGTGCAAAACGAAGTGAACTTGAGCAATTAATGCAAAAGTTCGTGCCACGAAGTCACGTCGGGATTTTTCGCAACAACGCACCCAATCCACCCCATTGGACCCTAAACTAATGTTTTAGTCTGTTTCGTAGTATTTGGGTGCATTTGGGATCGTTTCGTAACTGCATGAAACATGGTGCAAAAACATACTGAACTGTGCAAAAGTTCGTGCCACGAAGTCATGTTATAATTTTTCCAAACAAACGCACCTAATCCACCCCATTGGACCCTAAACTCATGTTTTGGTGCCTTTCATAGTGTTTGGGTGCATTTGGGATCATTTTGTAACTGCATGAAACTTGTTGCAAGACATACTGAACTGGTGCAATTAATGCAAAAGTTCGTGCCACGAAGTCGTATTGTAATTTTTCGCAACCAACGCACCTGATCCACCCCATTAGACCCTAAACACATTTTTTGTGTGTTTCATAGTGTTTGGGCGCATTTGGGATAGTTTCGTAACTGCATGAAACTCGGGGCAAAATGGGGTGAACTTGAGCAATTAATGCAAAAGTTCGTGCCACGAAGTCACGTCGGGATTTTTCGCAACAATGCACCCAATCCACCCCATTGGACCCTAAACTAATGTTTCAATTCATTTCGTAGTATATGGGTGCATTTGGGATCCTTTCGTCACTGCATGAAACTTGTTGCAAAACTTACTGAACTGGTGCAATTAATACATAAGTTCGTGCCACGAAGTCACATTGTTATTTTCGCAACGAACACACCTGATCCACCCCATTGGACCCTAAACTCATTTTTTGGTGTGTTTCATAGTGTTTGGGTGCATTTGGGATCATTTCGTAACTTCACGAAACTCGGTGCAAAACGGGGTGAACTGGTGCAATTAATGCAAAAGTTTGTGCCACGAAGTCACATTGGGATTTTTCACGACGGACGCACCCTATCCACCCCATTGGACCCTAAAGTAATGTTTCAGTATGTTTTGTAGTATTTGGGTGCATTTGGGATCGTTTCGTAACTGCATGAAACTTGGTGCAAAACATACTGAACTGGTGCAATTAATGCAAAAGTTCGTGCCACGAAGTCACATTGTAATTTTTCCCAACAAACACACCTGATCCACCCAATTGGACTCTAAACTCATGTTTTGGTGCCTTTCATAGTGTTTGGGTGCATTTGGGATCATTTCGTAACTGCATGAAACTCGGTGCAAAACGGGGTGAACTGGTGCAATTAATGCAAAAGTTCGTGCCACGAAGTCACGTCGGGATTTTTCGCAACGAACGCACCCAATTCACCCCTTTGGACCCTAAACTCATGTTTTGGTGCGTTTCATAGTGTTTTGGGTGCATTTGGGATCATTTCGTAAGTGCATGAAACTCGGTGCAAAACGGGGTGAACTGGTGCAATTAATGCAAAAGTTCGTGCCACGAAGTCACATCGGGATTTTTTTCAACTAACGCACCCAATCCACCCCATTGGACCCTAAACTCATGTTTTGGTGCCTTTCATGGTGTTTGGGTGCATTTGGGATCATTTCGTAACTGCATGAAACTTGTTGCAAGACATACTGAACTAGTACAATTAATGCAAAAGTTCGTGCCACGAAGTCGAGTTGTAATTTTTTGCAACCAACGTACCTGATCCACCCCATTAGACCCTAAACACATTTTTTTGTGTGTTTCATAATGTGTGGGCGCATTTGGGATAGTTTCGTAATTGCATGAAACTCGGTACAAAACGGGGTGAACTTGAGCAATTAATGCAAAAGTTCGTGCCACGAAGTCACATCGGGATTTTTCGCGACGGACGCACCCTATCCACCCCATTGGACCCTAAAGTAATGTTTCAGTATCTTTTGTAGTATTTGGGTGCATTTGGGATCGTTTCGTAACTGTATGAAACTTGGTGCAAAACATACTGAACTGGTGCAATTAATGCAAAAGTTCGTGCCATGAAGTCACGTTGTAATTTTTCCCAACAAACGCACCTGATCCACCCCATTGGACTCTAAACTCATGTTTTGGTGCCTTTCATAGTGTTTGGGTGCATTTGGGATCATTTCGTAACTGCATGAAACTCGGTACAAAACGGGGTGAACTTGTTCAATTAATGCAAAAGTTCGTGCCACGAAGTCACGTCGGGATTTTTCGCAACGAATGCACCCAATCCGCCCCATTGGACCCTAAACTCATGTTTTGGTGCGTTTCATAGTGTTTTGGGTGCATTTGGGAACATTTCGTAAGTGCATGAAACTCGGTGCAAAACGGGGTGAACTGGTGAGATTAATGCAAAAGTTCGTGCCACAAACTCACTTCAGGATTTTTCACAACAAACGGACCCAATCAACCCCATTGGACCCTAAACTAATGTTTCGGTGCGTTTCGTCGTATTTAGCTGCATTTGGGATCGTTCCGTAACTACATGAAACATGTTTCAAAACATACTGAACTGGTTCAATTAATACAAAATTTCGTGCCACCAAGTCACATTGTATTTTTCTCAACGAACACACCTGATCCACCCCATTGGACCCTAAACTAATGTTTTGTTGTGTTTCATAGTGTTTGGTTGCATTTGGGATCGTTTTGTAACTGCATGAAACTTGGTGCAAAACGGGGTGAACTGGAGCAATTAATGCAAAAGTTCGTGCCACAAAGTCACAACGAGATTTTTCGCAATGAATGCACCCAATCCACCCCATTGGACCCTAAACTAATGTTTCGGTCCGTTTTGTAGTATTTAGGTGCATTTGGGATCGTTCCGTAACTGCATGAAACTTGTTGCAAAACATACTGAACTGGTTCAATTAATGCAAAAGTTCGTGCCACGAAGTCGCGTTGTAATTTTTCGCAACCAACGCAACTGATCCACCCATTGGACCCTAAACTCATGTTTTGGTGTGTTTCAATGTGTTTGGGTGCATTTGGGATCGTTTCGTAATTGCATGAAACTTGTTGCAAAACATACTGAAGTGGTACAGTTAATAAATAAGTTTGTACCACGAATTCACGTTGTAATTTTCACAACGAACGACCTGATCCACCCCACTGGACCCTAAACTCATGTTTTGGTACGATTCATAGTGTTTGGGTGCATTTGGGATCATTTCATAACTGCATGAAACTCGGTGCAAAACGGGGTGAACTGGTGCATTTAATGCAAACGTTTGTGCCACAAAGTCACATCGGGATTTTTCACAATGGACGCACCCGATCCACCCCATTGGACCCTAAAGTAATGTTTCGATATGTTTTGTAGTATTTGGGTGCATTTAGGATCGTTTCGTAACTGCATGAAACTCGGTATAAAACATACTGAACTGGTGCAATTAATGCAAAAGTTCGTGCCACGAAGTCACATTGTAATTTTTCCCAACAAACGAACCTGATCCACCCCATTGGACCCTAAACTAATGTTTCGATCCATTTCGTAGTGTTTGGGTGCATTTGGGATCGTTTCGTAACTGCATGAAACTTGTCGCAAGACATCATGAACAGGTGCAATTAATGCAAAAGTTCGTGCCACGAAGTCGCGTTGTAATTTTTCGCAACCAACGCACCTGATCCACCCCATTAGACCCCAAACACATTTTTTTGAGTGTTTCATAGTGTTTGGGCGCATTTGGGATAGTTTCGTAACTGCATGAAACTCGGGGCAACGAACGCACCCAATCCACCCCATTGGACCCTAAACTGATGTTTTGGTGCGTTTCATAGTGTTTTGGGTGCATTTGGGATCATTTCGTAAGTGCATGAAACTCGGTGCAAAACGGGGTGAACTGGTGCACTTAATGCAAAAGTTCGTGCCACGATGTCACGTCGGGATATTTCGCAACAACGCACCCAATCCACCCCATTAGACCCTAAACTAATGTTTCGGTTGGTTTCGTAGTATTTGGGTGCATTTGGGATCGTTTCGTCACTACATGAAGCTTGTTATTAAACATACTGAACTGGTGAAATTAATACATAAGTTCGTGCCACGAAGTCACGTTGTAATTTTCGCAACGAACACACCTGATCCACCCCACTGGACCCTAAACTCATTTTTTGGTGCGTTTCATAGTGTTTGGGTGCATTTGGGATCATTTCGTAACTGCATGAAACTCGGTGCAAAACGGGGTGAACTGGTGCAATTAATGCAAAAGTTCGTGCCACGAAGTCACGTTGGGATTTTTCGCAACGAACGCACCGAATCCACCCCATTGGACCCTAAACTCTTGTTTTGGTGCGTTTCATAGTGTTTCTGTGCATTTGGGTTCATTTCGTAACTGCATGAAACTCGGTGCAAAACGAAGTGAACTTGAGCAATTAATGCAAAAGTTCGTGCCACGAAGTCACGTCGGGATTTTTCGCAACAACGCACCCAATCCACCCCATTGGACCCTAAACTAATGTTTTAGTCTGTTTCGTAGTATTTGGGTGCATTTGGGATCGTTTCGTAACTGCATGAAACATGGTGCAAAAACATACTGAACTGTGCAAAAGTTCGTGCCACGAAGTCATGTTATAATTTTTCCAAACAAACGCACCTAATCCACCCCATTGGACCCTAAACTCATGTTTTGGTGCCTTTCATAGTGTTTGGGTGCATTTGGGATCATTTTGTAACTGCATGAAACTTGTTGCAAGACATACTGAACTGGTGCAATTAATGCAAAAGTTCGTGCCACGAAGTCGTATTGTAATTTTTCGCAACCAACGCACCTGATCCACCCCATTAGACCCTAAACACATTTTTTGTGTGTTTCATAGTGTTTGGGCGCATTTGGGATAGTTTCGTAACTGCATGAAACTCGGGGCAAAATGGGGTGAACTTGAGCAATTAATGCAAAAGTTCGTGCCACGAAGTCACGTCGGGATTTTTCGCAACAATGCACCCAATCCACCCCATTGGACCCTAAACTAATGTTTCAATTCATTTCGTAGTATATGGGTGCATTTGGGATCCTTTCGTCACTGCATGAAACTTGTTGCAAAACTTACTGAACTGGTGCAATTAATACATAAGTTCGTGCCACGAAGTCACATTGTTATTTTCGCAACGAACACACCTGATCCACCCCATTGGACCCTAAACTCATTTTTTGGTGTGTTTCATAGTGTTTGGGTGCATTTGGGATCATTTCGTAACTTCACGAAACTCGGTGCAAAACGGGGTGAACTGGTGCAATTAATGCAAAAGTTTGTGCCACGAAGTCACATTGGGATTTTTCACGACGGACGCACCCTATCCACCCCATTGGACCCTAAAGTAATGTTTCAGTATGTTTTGTAGTATTTGGGTGCATTTGGGATCGTTTCGTAACTGCATGAAACTTGGTGCAAAACATACTGAACTGGTGCAATTAATGCAAAAGTTCGTGCCACGAAGTCACATTGTAATTTTTCCCAACAAACACACCTGATCCACCCAATTGGACTCTAAACTCATGTTTTGGTGCCTTTCATAGTGTTTGGGTGCATTTGGGATCATTTCGTAACTGCATGAAACTCGGTGCAAAACGGGGTGAACTGGTGCAATTAATGCAAAAGTTCGTGCCACGAAGTCACGTCGGGATTTTTTCGCAACGAACGCACCCAATTCACCCCTTTGGACCCTAAACTCATGTTTTGGTGCGTTTCATAGTGTTTTGGGTGCATTTGGGATCATTTCGTAAGTGCATGAAACTCGGTGCAAAACGGGGTGAACTGGTGCAATTAATGCAAAAGTTCGTGCCACGAAGTCACATCGGGATTTTTTTCAACTAACGCACCCAATCCACCCCATTGGACCCTAAACTCATGTTTTGGTGCCTTTCATGGTGTTTGGGTGCATTTGGGATCATTTCGTAACTGCATGAAACTTGTTGCAAGACATACTGAACTAGTACAATTAATGCAAAAGTTCGTGCCACGAAGTCGAGTTGTAATTTTTTGCAACCAACGTACCTGATCCACCCCATTAGACCCTAAACACATTTTTTTGTGTGTTTCATAATGTGTGGGCGCATTTGGGATAGTTTCGTAATTGCATGAAACTCGGTACAAAACGGGGTGAACTTGAGCAATTAATGCAAAAGTTTGTGCCACGAAGTCACATCGGGATTTTTCGCGACGGACGCACCCTATCCACCCCATTGGACCCTAAAGTAATGTTTCAGTATCTTTTGTAGTATTTGGGTGCATTTGGGATCGTTTCGTAACTGTATGAAACTTGGTGCAAAACATACTGAACTGGTGCAATTAATGCAAAAGTTCGTGCCATGAAGTCACGTTGTAATTTTTCCCAACAAACGCACCTGATCCACCCCATTGGACTCTAAACTCATGTTTTGGTGCCTTTCATAGTGTTTGGGTGCATTTGGGATCATTTCGTAACTGCATGAAACTCGGTACAAAACGGGGTGAACTTGTTCAATTAATGCAAAAGTTCGTGCCACGAAGTCACGTCGGGATTTTTCGCAATGAATGCACCCAATCCGCCCCATTGGACCCTAAACTCATGTTTTGGTGCGTTTCATAGTGTTTTGGGTGCATTTGGGAACATTTCGTAAGTGCATGAAACTCGGTGCAAAACGGGGTGAACTGGTGAGATTAATGCAAAAGTTCGTGCCACAAACTCACTTCAGGATTTTTCGCAACAAACGGACCCAATCAACCCCATTGGACCCTAAACTAATGTTTCGGTGCGTTTCGTCGTATTTAGCTGCATTTGGGATCGTTCCGTAACTACATGAAACTTGTTTCAAAACATACTGAACTGGTTCAATTAATACAAAATTTCGTGCCACCAAGTCACATTGTATTTTTCTCAACGAACACACCTGATCCACCCCATTGGACCCTAAACTAATGTTTTGTTGTGTTTCATAGTGTTTGGTTGCATTTGGGATCGTTTTGTAACTGCATGAAACTTGGTGCAAAACGGGGTGAACTGGAGCAATTAATGCAAAAGTTCGTGCCACAAAGTCACAACGAGATTTTTCGCAATGAATGCACCCAATCCACCCCATTGGACCGTAAACTAATGTTTCGGTCCGTTTTGTAGTATTTAGGTGCATTTGGGATCGTTCCGTAACTGCATGAAACTTGTTGCAAAACATACTGAACTGGTTCAATTAATGCAAAAGTTCGTGCCACGAAGTCGCGTTGTAATTTTTCGCAACCAACGCAACTGATCCACCCATTGGACCCTAAACTCATGTTTTGGTGTGTTTCAATGTGTTTGGGTGCATTTGGGATCGTTTCGTAACTGCATGAAACTTGTTGCAAAACATACTGAAGTGGTACAGTTAATAAATAAGTTTGTACCACGAATTCACGTTGTAATTTTCACAACGAACGACCTGATCCACCCCACTGGACCCTAAACTCATGTTTTGGTACGATTCATAGTGTTTGGGTGCATTTGGGATCATTTCATAACTGCATGAAACTCGGTGCAAAACGGGGTGAACTGGTGCATTTAATGCAAACGTTTGTGCCACAAAGTCACATCGGGATTTTTCACAATGGACGCACCCGATCCACCCCATTGGACCCTAAAGTAATGTTTCGATATGTTTTGTAGTATTTGGGTGCATTTAGGATCGTTTCATAACTGCATGAAACTCGGTATAAAACATACTGAACTGGTGCAATTAATGCAAAAGTTCGTGCCACGAAGTCACATTGTAATTTTTCCCAACAAACGAACCTGATCCACCCCATTGGACCCTAAACTAATGTTTCGATCCATTTCGTAGTGTTTGGGTGCATTTGGGATCGTTTCGTAACTGCATGAAACTTGTCGCAAGACATCATGAACAGGTGCAATTAATGCAAAAGTTCGTGCCACGAAGTCGCGTTGTAATTTTTCGCAACCAACGCACCTGATCCACCCCATTAGACCCCAAACACATTTTTTTTAGTGTTTCATTGTGTTTGGGCGCATTTGGGATAGTTTCGTAACTGCATGAAACTCGGGGCAACGAACGCACCCAATCCACCCCATTGGACCCTAAACTGATGTTTTGGTGCGTTTCATAGTGTTTTGGGTGCATTTGGGATCATTTCGTAAGTGCATGAAACTCGGTGCAAAACGGGGTGAACTGGTGCACTTAATGCAAAAGTTCGTGCCACGATGTCACGTCGGGATATTTCGCAACAACGCACCCAATCCACCCCATTAGACCCTAAACTAATGTTTCGGTTGGTTTCGTAGTATTTGGGTGCATTTGGGATCGTTTCGTCACTACATGAAGCTTGTTATAAAACATACTGAACTGGTGAAATTAATACATAAGTTCGTGCCACGAAGTCACGTTGTAATTTTCGCAACGAACACACCTGATCCACCCCACTGGACCCTAAACTCATTTTTTGGTGCGTTTCATAGTGTTTGGGTGCATTTGGGATCATTTCGTAACTGCATGAAACACGGTGCAAAACGGGGTGAACTGGTGCAATTAATGCAAAAGTTCGTGCCACGAAGTCACGTTGGGATTTTTCGCAACGAACGCACCGAATCCACCCCATTGGACCCTAAACTCTTGTTTTGGTGCGTTTCATAGTGTTTCTGTGCATTTGGGTTCTTTTCGTAACTGCATGAAACTCGGTGCAAAACGAAGTGAACTTGAGCAATTCATGCAAAAGTTCGTGCCACGAAGTCACGTCGGGATTTTTCGCAACAACGCACCCAATCCACCCCATTGGACCCTAAACTAATGTTTTAGTCTGTTTCGTAGTATTTGGGTGCATTTGGGATCGTTTCGTAACTGCATGAAACATGGTGCAAAAACATACTGAACTGTGCAAAAGTTCGTGCCACGAAGTCATGTTATAATTTTTCCAAACAAACGCACCTAATCCACCCCATTGGACCCTAAACTCATGTTTTGGTGCCTTTCATAGTGTTTGGGTGCATTTGGGATCATTTTGTAACTGCATGAAACTTGTTGCAAGACATACTGAACTGGTGCAATTAATGCAAAAGTTCGTGCCACGAAGTCGTATTGTAATTTTTCACAACCAACGCACCTGATCCACCCCATTAGACCCTAAACACATTTTTTGTGTGTTTCATAGTGTTTGGGCGCATTTGGGATAGTTTCGTAACTGCATGAAACTCGGGGCAAAATGGGGTGAACTTGAGCAATTAATGCAAAAGTTCGTGCCACGAAGTCACGTCGGGATTTTTCGCAACAATGCACCCAATCCACCCCATTGGACCCTAAACTAATGTTTCAATTCATTTCGTAGTATATGGGTGCATTTGGGATCCTTTCATCACTGCATGAAACTTGTTGCAAAACTTACTGAACTGGTGCAATTAATACATAAGTTCGTGCCACGAAGTCACATTGTAATTTTCGCAACGAACACACCTGATCCACCCCATTGGACCCTAAACTCATTTTTTGGTGTGTTTCATAGTGTTTGGGTGCATTTGGGATCATTTCGTAACTTCACGAAACTCGGTGCAAAACGGGGTGAACTGGTGCAATTAATGCAAAAGTTTGTGCCACGAAGTCACATTGGGATTTTTCACGACGGACGCACCCTATCCACCCCATTGGACCCTAAAGTAATGTTTCAGTATGTTTTGTAGTATTTGGGTGCATTTGGGATCGTTTCGTAACTGCATGAAACTTGGTGCAAAACATACTGAACTGGTGCAATTAATGCAGAAGTTCGTGCCACGAAGTCACATTGTAATTTTTCCCAACAAACACACCTGATCCACCCAATTGGACTCTAAACTCATGTTTTGGTGCCTTTCATAGTGTTTGGGTGCATTTGGGATCATTTCGTAACTGCATGAAACTCGGTGCAAAACGGGGTGAACTGGTGCAATTAATGCAAAAGTTCGTGCCACGAAGTCACGTCGGGATTTTTCGCAACGAACGCACCCAATTCACCCCTTTGGACCCTAAACTCATGTTTTGGTGCGTTTCATAGTGTCTGTGTGCATTTGGGTTCATTTCGTAACTGCATGAAACTCGATGCGAAACGGAGTGAACTTGAGCAATTAATGCAAAAGGTCGTGCCACGAAGTCGCATTGTAATTTTTCGCAACCAACGCACCTGATCCACCCCATTAGACCCCAAACTCATTTTTTTGAGTGTTTCATAGTGTTTGGGCGCATTTGGGATAGTTTCGTAACTGCATGAAACTCGGGGCAACGAACGCACCCAATCCACCCCATTGGACCCTAAACTCATGTTTTGGTGCGTTTCATAGTGTTTTGGGTGCATTGGGATCATTTCGTAAGTGCATGAAACTCGGTGCAAAACGGGGTGAACTGGTGCAATTAATGCAAAAGTTCGTGCCATGGAGTCACGTCGGGATTTTTCGCAACAACGCACCCAATCCACGCATTGGACCCTAAACTAATGTTTCGGTCCGTTTCGTAGTATTTGGGTGAATTTGGGATCGTTTCGTCACTGCTTGAAACTTGTTGCAAAACTTATTGAACTGGTGCAATTAATACATAAGTTTGTGCCACAAAGTCACATTGTAATTTTATGCAATGAACGCACCTGATCCACCCCATTGGACACAAAACTCATGTTTTGGTGTGTTTCATAGTGTTTGGGTGCATTTTCGATCGTTTCGTAACTACATGAAACTCGGCGCGAAAAAGGGTGAACTGGAGCAATTAATGCAAACGTTCGTGCCACGAAGTCACGGGGATTTTTCTCAACGAATGCACCCAATCCACCCCATTGGACCCTAAACTCATGTTTCGGTCCGTTTCATAGTATTTGGGTGCATTTGGGATCGTTTCGTAACTGCATGAAACTTGTTGCAAAACATACTGAACTGGTACAATTAATACTGTTCATGCCACGAAGTCAAATTGTAATTTTCGCAACAAACACAAATGATCCACCCCGTTGGACCCTAAACTCATGTTTTGTTGGTTTCATTGTGTTTGGGTGCATTTGGGATCATTTCGTAACTGCATGAAACTTGTTGCAAAACGTACTGAACTAGTGCAATTAATGCAAAAGTTCGTGCCACGAAGTCGCGTTGTAATTTTTCGCAACCAACGCACCTGATTCGCCCCATTAGACCATAAACACATTTTTTGTGTGTTTCATAGTGTTTGGGCGCATTTGGGATAGTTTCGTAACTGCATGAAACCCGGGGCAAAATGGGGTGAACTAGAGCAATTAATGCAAAAGTTCGTGCCACGAAGTCACGTCGGGATTTTTCGCAACAACGCACCCAATCCACCCCATTGGACCCTAAACTAATGTTTCGGTTCATTTCTTAGTATTTGGGTGCATTTGGGATCCATTCGTCACTGCATGAAACTTGTTGCAAAACTTATTGAACAGGTGCAATTAATACATAAGATCGTGCCACGAAGTCACGTTGTAATTTTCGCAATGAACACACCTGATCCACCCCATTGGACCCTAAATTCATGTTTTGGTGTGTTTCATAGTGTTTGGGTGCATTTGGGATTATTTCGTAACTGCATGACACTCGGTGCAAAACGGGGTGAACTGGTTTAATTAATGCAAAAGTTTGTGCCACGAAGTCACATCGGGATTTTTCGCGACGGACGCACCCTATCCACCCCATTGGACCCTAAAGTAATGTTTCAATATGTTTTGTAGTATTTGGATGCATTTGGGATCGTTTCGTAACTGCATGAAACTTATACTGAACTGGTGCAATTAATGCAAAATTTTGTGCCACGAAGTCAAGTTGTAATTTTTCCCAACAAATGCACCTGATCCACCCCATCGGACTCTAAACTCATGTTTTGGTGCCTTTCATAGTGTTTGGGTGCATTTGGGATCATTTCATAACTGCATGAAACTCGGTGCAAAACAGGGTCAACTGGTGCAATTAATGCAAAAGTTCGTGCCACAAAGTCACGTCGGGATTTTTCGCAACGAACGCACCCAATCCACCCCATTGGACCCTAAACTCATGTTTTGGTGCGTTTCATAGTGTTTTGGGTGCATTTGGGATCCTTTCGTCACTGCATGAAACTTGTTGCAAAACTTACTGAACTGGTGCAATTAATACATAAGTTCGTGCCACGAAGTCACGTTGTCATTTTCGCAACGAACACACCTGATCCACCCCATTGGACCATAAACTCATGTTTTGGTGCGTTTCATATTGTTTTGGGTGCATTTGGGATCCTTTCGTCACTGCATGAAACTTGTTGCAAAACTTACTGAACTGGTGCAATTAATACATAAGTTCGTGCCACGAAGTCACGTTGTCATTTTCGCAACGAACACACCTGATCCACCCCATTGGACCATAAACTCATGTTTTGGTGTGTTTCATAGTGTTTGGGTGCATTTGGGATCATTTCGCAAGTGCATGAAACTCGGTGCAAAACGGGGTGAACTGGTGCAATTAATGCAAAAGTTCGTGCCACAAACTCACTTCAGGATTTTTCGCAACAAACGGACCCAATCAACTCCATTGGACCCTAAACTAATGTTTCGATGCGTTTCGTCGTATTTCGCTGCATTTGGGATCGTTCCGTAACTACATGAAACTTGTTTCAAAACATACTGAACTGGTTCAATTAATACAAAATTTTGTGCACGAAGTCACATTGTATTTTGCTCAACGAACGCACCTGATCCACCCCATTGGACCCTAAACTAATGTTTTGGTGTGTTTCATAGTGTTTGGGTGCATTTGGGATCGTTTCGTAACTGCATGAAACTTGTTGCAAAACATACTGAACTGGTTCAATTAATGCAAAAGTTCGTGCCACGAAGTTGCATTGTAATTTTTCGCAACCAACACAACTGATCCACCCCATTGGACCCAAAACTCATGTTTTGGTGTGTTTCATTGTGTTTGGGTGCATTTGAGATCGTTTCGTAACTGCATGAAACTTGTTGCAAAACATACTGAACTGGTACAATTAATAAATAAGTTTGTACCACGAATTCACGTTGTAATTTGCACAACGAACAACCTGATCCACCCCATTGGACCCTAAACTCCTGTTTTGGTACGTTTCATAGTGTTTGGGTGCATTTGGGATCATTTCGTAACTGCATGAAACTCGGTGCAAAACGGGGTGAACTGGCGCATTTAATGCAAAAGTTTGTGCCACGAAGTCACATTGGGATTTTTCACAATGGATGTACCCGATCCACCCCATTGGACCCTAAACTAATGTTTCGATATGTTTTGTAGTTTTTGGGTGCATTTAGGATCGTTTCGTAACTGCATGAAACTCGGTACAAAACATACTGAACTGGTGCAATTAATGCAAAAGTTCGTGCCACGAAGACACATTGTAATTTTTCCCAACAAACGAACCTGATCCACCCCATTGGACCCTAAACTAATGTTTCGGTCTGTTTCATAGTGTTTGGGTGCATTTGGGATCGTTTCGTAACTGCATGAAACTTGTCGCAAGACATACTGAACTGGTGCAATTAATGCAAAAGTTCGTGCCACGAAGTCGCGTTGTAATTTTTCGCAACCAACGCACCTGATCCACCCCATTAGACCCCAAACTCATTTTTTTGAGTGTTTCATAGTGTTTGGGCGCATTTGGGATAGTTTCGTAACTGCATGAAACTCGGGGCAACGAACGCACCCAATCCACCCCATTGGACCCTAAACTCATGTTTTGGTGCATTTCATAGTGTTTTGGGTGCATTTGGGATCATTTCGTAAGTGCATGAAACTCGGTGCAAAACGGGGTGAACTGGTGCAATTAATGCAAAAGTTTGTGCCACGATGTCACGTCGGGATATTTCGCGACAACGCACCCAATCCACCCCAATAGACCCTAAACTAATGTTTCTGTTCGTTTCGTAGTATTTGGGTGCATTTGGGATCGTTTTGTCACTACATGAAACTTGTTTCAAAACATACTGAACTGGTGCAATTAATACATAAGTTCGTGCCACGAAGTCACATTGTAATTTTCGCAACGAACACACCTGATCCACCCCATGGGACCCTAAACTCGTTTTTTGGTGCGTTTCATAGTGTTTGGGTGCATTTGAGATCATTTCGTAACTCCATAAAACTCGGTGCAAAACGGGGTGAACTGGTGCAATTAATGTAAAAGTTCGTGCCACGAAGTCACGTTGGGATTTTTCGCAACGAACGCACCGAATCCACCCCATTGGACCCTAAACTCATGTTTTGGTGCGTTTCATAGTGTTTGTGTGCATTTGGGTTCATTTCGTAACTGCATGAAACTCGGTGCAAAATGAAGTGAACTTAAGCAATTAATGCAAAAGTTCGTGCCACGAAGTCACGTCGGGATTTTTCGCAACAACGCACCCAATCCACCCCATTGGACCCTAAACTAATGTTTCAGTCCGTTTCGTAGTATTTGGGTGCATTTGGGATCGTTTCGTAACTGCATGAAACTTGGTGCAAAAACATACTGAACTGTGCAAAAGTTCGTTCCACGAAGTCACGTTATAATTTTTCCAAACAAACGCACCTAATCCACCCCATTGGGCCCTAAACTCAAGTTTTGGTGCCTTTCATAGTGTTTGGGTGCATTTGGGATCATTTCGTAACTGCATGAAACTTGTTGCAAGACATACTGAACTGGTGCAATTAATGCAAAAGTTCGTGCCACGAAGTCGCATTGCAATTTTTCGCAACCAACGCACCTGATCCACCCCATTAGACCCTAAACACATTTTTTGTGTGTTTCATAGTATTTGGGCGCATTTGGGATAGTTTCGTAACTGCATGAAACTCGGGGCAAAATGGGGTGAACTTGAGCAATTAATGCAAAAGATCGTGCCATGAAGTCACGTCGGGATTTTTCACAACAACGCACCCAATCCACCCCATTGGACCCTAAACTAATGTATCGGTTCATTTCGTAGTATATGGGTGCATTTGGGATCCTTTCGTCACTGCATGAAACTTGTTGCAAAACTTACTGAACTGGTGCAATTAATACATAAGTTCGTGCGACGAAGTCACGTTGTAATTTTTGCAACGAACACACCTGATCCACCCCATTGGACCCTAAACTCATGTTTTGGTGTGTTTCATAGTGCTTGGGTGCATTTGGGATTATTTCGTAACTGCATGACACTCGGTGCAAAACGGGGTGAACTGGTGCAATTAATGCAAAAGTTTGTGCCACGAAGTCACATCGGGATTTTTCGCGACGGACGCACCCTATCCACCCCATTGGACCCTAAAGTAATGTTTCAATATGTTTTGTAGTATTTGGATGCATTCGGGATCATTTCGTAACTGCGTGAAACTTGGTGCAAAACATACTGAACTGGTGCAATTAATGCAAAATTTTGTGCCACGAAGTCAAGTTGTAATTTTTCCCAACAAATGCACCTGATCCACCCCATTGGACTCTAAACTCATGTTTTGGTGCCTTTCATAGTGTTTGGGTGCATTTGGGATCATTTCATAACTGCATGAAACTCGGTGCAAAACAGGGTGAACTGGTGCAATTAATGCAAAACTTCGTGCCACGAAGTCACGTCGGGATTTTTCGCAACGAACACACCCAATCCACCCCATTGGACCCTAAACTCATGTTTTGGTGCGTTTCATAGTGTTTTGGGTGCATTTGGGATCCTTTCGTCACTGCATGAAACTTGTTGCAAAACTTACTGAACTGGTGCAATTAATACATAAGTTCGTGCCACGAAGTCACGCTGTCATTTTCGCAACGAACACACCTGATCCACCCCATTGGACCATAAACTCATGTTTTGGTGTGTTTCATAGTGTTTGGGTGCATTTGGGATCATTTCGCAAGTGCATGAAACTCGGTGCAAAACGGGGTGAATTGGTGCAATTAATGCAAAAGTTCGTGCCACAAACTCACTTCAGGATTTTTCGCAACAAACGGACCCAATCAACCCCATTGGACCCTAAACTAATGTTTCGGTGCGTTTCGTCGTATTTAGCTGCATTTGGGATCGTTCCGTAACTACATGAAACTTGTTTCAAAACATACTGAACAGGTTCAATTAATACAAAATTTCGTGCCACGAAGTCATATTGTATTTTTCTCAACGAACGCACCTGATCCACCCCATTGGACCCTAAACTAATGTTTTGGTGTGTTTGTAGTGTTTCGGTGCATTTGGGATCGTTTCGTAACTGCATGAAACTTGGTGCAAAACGGGGTGAACTGGAGCAATTAATGCAAAAGTTCGTGCCACAAAGTCACAACGAGATTTTTCGCAACAACACACCCAATCCACCCCATTGGACCCTAAACTAATGTTTCGGTCCGTTTTGTAGTATTTAGGTGCATTTGGGATCGTTCCGTAACTGCATGAAACTTGTTGCAAAACATACTGAACTGGTTCAATTAATGCAAAAGTTCGTGCCACGAAGTTGCATTGTAATTTTTCGCAACCAACGCAACTGATCCACCCCATTGGACCCAAAACTCATGTTTTGGTGTGTTTCATTATGTTTGGGTGCATTTGGGATCGTTTCGTAACTGCATGAAACTTGTTGCAAAACATACTGAACTGGTACAATTAATAAATAAGTTTGTACCACGAATTCACGTTGTAATTTTCACAACTAACGACCTGGTCCACCCCATTGGACCCTAAACTCCTGTTTTGGTATGTTTCATAGTGTTTGGGTGCATTTGGGATCATTTCGTAACTACATGAAACTCAGTGCAAAACGGGGTGAACTGGTGCATTTAATGCAAAAGGTCGTGCCACGAAGTCACATCGGGATTTTTCACAATGGATGCACCCGATCCACCCCATTGGACCCTAAACTGATGTTTCGATATGTTTTGTAGTATTTGGGTGCATTTAGGATCGTTTCGTAACTGCATGAAACTCGGTACAAAACATACTGAACTAGTGCAATTAATGCAAAAGTTCGTGCCACGAAGTCACATTGTAATTTTTCCCAACAAACGAACCTGATCCACCCCATTGGACCCTAAACTAATGTTTCGGTCCATTTCATAGTGTTTGGGTGCATTTGGGATCGTTTCGTAACTGCATGAAACTTGTCGCAAGACATAATAAACTGGTGCAATTAATGCAAAAGATCGTGCCACGAAGTCGCATTGTAATTTTTCGCAACCAACGCACCTGATCCACCCCATTAGACCCCAAACTCATTTTTTTGAGTGTTTCATAGTGTTTGGGCGCATTTGGGATAGTTTCGTAACTGCATGAAACTCGGGGCAACGAACGCACCCAATCCACCCCATTGGACCCTAAACTCATGTTTTGGTGCGTTTCATAGTGTTTTGGGTGCATTGGGATCATTTCGTAAGTGCATGAAACTCGGTGCAAAACAGGGTGAACTGGTGCAATTAATGCAAAAGTTTGTCCCACGATGTCACGTCGGGATATTTCGCAACAACGCACCCAATCCACCCCATTAGACCGTAAACTAATGTTTCGGTTCGTTTCGTAGTATTTGGGTGCATTTGGGATCGTTTCGTCACTACATGAAACTTGTTGCAAAACATACTGAACTGGTGCAATTAATACATAAGTTCGTGCCATGAAGTCACGTTGTAATTTTCGCAACGAACACACCTGATCCACCCCATTGGACCCTAAACTCATTTTTTGGTGCGTTTCATAGTGTTTGGGTGCATTTGGGATCATTTCGTAACTGCATGAAACTCGGTGCAAAACGGGGTGAACTGGTGCAATTAATGCAAAAGTTCGTGCCACGAAGTCACGTTGGATTTTTCGCAACAAACGCACCCAATCCACCCCATTGGACCCTAAACTCATGTTTTGGTGCGTTTCATAGTGTTTGTGTGCATTTGGGTTCATTTCGTAACTGCATGAAACTCGGTGCGAAACGGAGTGAACTTGAGCAATTAATGCAAAAGGTCGTGCCACGAAGTCACGTCGGGATTTTTCGTAACAACGCACCCAATCCACCCCATTGGACCCTAAACTAATGTTTTAGTCCGTTTCGTAGTATTTGGGTGCATTTGGGATCGTTTCGTAACTGCATGAAACTTGGTGCAAAAACATACTGAACTGTGCAAAAGTTCGTGCCACGAAGTCATGTAATAATTTTTCCCAACAAATGCACCTAATCCACCCCATTGGACCCTAAACTCATTTTTTGGTGCCTTTCATAGTGTTTGGGTGCATTTTGGATAGTTTCGTAACTGCATGAAACTTGGTGCAAAACGGGGTGAACTGGTGCAATTATTGCAAAAGTTCATGCCACGAAGTGACATCGAGATTTTTTGCAACAAACGCACCCGATCCACCCCATTGGACCCTAAACTCATGTTTTGGTGCCTTTCATAGTGTTTGGGTGCATTTGGGATCATTTCGTAACTGCATGAAACTTGTTGCAAAACATACTGAACTGGTTCAATTAATGCAAAAGTTCGTGCCACGAAGTTGCGTTGTAATTTTTCGCAACCAACGCAACTGATCCACCCCATTGGACCCAAAACTCATGTTTTGGTGTGTTTCATTGTGTTTGGGTGCATTTGGGATCGTTTCGTAACTGCATGAAACTTGTTGCAAAACATACTGAACTGGTACAATTAATAAATAAGTTTGTACCACGAATTCACGTTGTAATTTTCACAACGAACGACCTGATCCACCCCATTGGACCCTAAACTCCTGTTTTGGTACGTTTCATAGTGTTTGGGTGCATTTGGGATCATTTCGTAACTGCATGAAACTCGGTGCAAAACGGGGTGAACTGGTGCATTTAATGCAATAGTTTGTGCCACGAAGTCACATCGGGATTTTTCACAATGGATGCACCCGATCCACCCCATTGGACCCTAAACTAATGTTTCGATATGTTTTGTAGTATTTGGGTGCATTTAGGATCGTTTCGTAACTGCTTGAAACTCGGTACAAAACATACTGAACTGGTGCAATTAATGCAAAAGTTCGTGCCACGAAGTCACATTATAATTTTTCCCAACAAACGAACATGATCCACCCCATTGGACCCTAAACTAATGTTTCGGTCCGTTTCATAGTGTTTGGGTGCATTTGGGATCGTTTCGTAACTGCATGAAACTTGTCGCAAGACATACTGAACTGGTGCAATTAATGCAAAAGTTCGTGCCACGAAGTCGCGTTGTAATTTTTCGCAACCAACGCACCTGATCCACCCTATTAGACCCCAAACTCATTTTTTTGAGTGTTTCATAGTGTTTGGGCGCATTTGGGATAGTTTCGTAACGGCATGAAACTCGGGGCAAGGAACGCACCCAATCCTCCCCATTGGACTCTAAACTCATGTTTTGGTGCGTTTCATAGTGTTTTGGGTGCATTTGGGATCATTTCGTAAGTGCATGAAACTCGGTGCAAAACGGGGTGAACTAGTGCAATTAAATGCAAAAGTTCGTGCCACGATGTCACGTCGGGATATTTCGCAACAACGCACCCAATCCACCCCATTAGACCCTAAACTAATGTTTCGGTTCGTTTCGTAGTATTTGGGTGCATTTGGGATCGTTTCGTCACTACATGAAACTTGTTGCAAAACACACTGAACTGGTGCAATTAATACATAAGTTCGTGCCACGAAGTCACGTTGTAATTTTCGCAACGAACACACCTGATCCACCCCATTGGTACCTAAACTCATTTTTTGGTGCGTTTCATAGTGTTTGGGTGCATTTGGGATCATTTCGTAACTGCATGAAACTCGGTGCAAAATGGGGTGAACTGGTGCAATTAATGCAAAAGTTCGTGCCACGAAGTCACGTTGGGATTTTTCGCAACGAACGCACCCAATCCACCCCATTGGACGCTAAACTCATGTTTTGGTGTGTTTCATAGTGTTTGGGTGCATTTGGGATTATTTCGTAACTGCTTGACACTCGGTGCAAAACGGGGTGAACTGGTGCAATTAATGCAAAAGTTTGTGCCACGAAGTCACATCGGGATTTTTCGCGACGGACGCACCCTATCCACCCCATTGGACCCTAAACTAATATTTCAGTCCGTTTCCTAGTATTTGGGTGCATTTGGGATCGTTTCGTAACTGCATGAAACTTGGTGCAAAAGCATACTAAACTGAGCAAAAGTTCGTGCCACGAAGTCATGTTATAATTTTTCCCAACAAACGCACCTAATCCACCCCATTGGACCCTAAACTCATTTTTGGGTGCCTTTCATAGTGTTTGGGTGCATTTTGGATAGTTTCGTAACTGCATGAAACTTGGTGCAAAACGGGGTGAACTGGTGCAATTATTACAAAAGTTCGTGCCACGAAGTGACATCGGGATTTTTTGCAATGAACGCACCCAATCCACCCCTTTGGACCCTAAACTCATGTTTTGGTGCCTTTCATAGTGTTTGGGTGCATTTGGGATCATTTCGTAACTGCATGAAACTTGTTGCAAAACATACTGAACTGGTTCAATTAATGCAAAAGTTCGTGCCACGAAGTTGCGTTGTATTTTTTCGCAACCAAAGCAACTGATCCACCCAATTGGACCCAAAACTCATGTTTTGGTGTGTTTCATTGTGTTTGGGTGCATTTGGGATCGTTTCGTAACTGCATGAAACTTGTTGCAAAACATACTGAACTGGTACAATTAATAAATAAGTTTGTACCACGAATTCACGTTGTAATTTTCACAACGAACGACCTGATCCACCCCATTGGACCCTAAACTCCTGTTTTGGTACGTTTCATTGTGTTTGGGTGCATTTGGGATCATTTCGTAACTGCATGAAACTCGGTGCAAAACAGGGTGAACTGGTGCATTTAATGCAAAAGTTCGTGCCACGAAGTCACATCGGGATTTTTCACAATGGATGCACCCGATCCACCCCATTGGACCCTAAACTAATGTTTCGATATGTTTTGTAGTATTTGGGTGCATTTAGGATCGTTTCGTAACTGCATGAAACTCGGTACAAAACATACTGAACTGGTGCAATTAATGCAAAAGTTCGTGCCACGAAGTCATATTGTAATTTTTCCCAACAAACGAACCTGATCCACCCCTTGGACCCTAAACTAATGTTTCGGTCCGTTTCATAGTGTTTGGGTGCATTTGGGATCGTTTCGTAACTGCATGAAACTTGTCGCAAGACATAATGAACTGGTGCAATTAATGCAAAAGATCGTGCCACGAAGTCGCATTGTAATTTTTCGCAACCAAGGCACCTGATCCACCCCATTAGACCCCAAACTCATTTTTTGAGTGTTTCATAGTGTTTGGGCGCATTTGGGATAGTTTCGTAACTGCATGAAACTCGGGGCAACGAACGCACCCAATCCACCCCATTGGACCCTAAACTCATGTTTTGGTGCATTTCATAGTGTTTTGGGTGCATTTGGGATCATTTCGTAAGTGCATGAAACTCGGTGTAAAACGGGGTGAACTGGTGCAATTAATGCAAAAGTTAGTGCCATGATGTCACGTCGGGATATTTCGCAACAACGCACCCAATCCACCCCATTAGACCGTAAACTAATGTTTCGGTTCGTTTCGTAGTATTTGGGATCATTTCGTCACTACATGAAACTTGTTGCAAAACATACTGAACTGGTGCAATTAATACATAAGTTCGTGCCACGAAGTCACGTTGTAATTTTCGCAACGAACACACCTGATCCACCCCATTGGACCCTAAACTCATTTTTTGGTGCGTTTCATAGTGTTTGGGTGCATTTGGGATCATTTCGTAACTGCATGAAACTCGGTGCAAAACGGGGTGAACTGGTGCAATTAATGCAAAAGTTCGTGCCACGAAGTCACGTTGGGATTTTTCGCAACGAACGCACCCAATCCACCCCATTGGACCCTAAACTCATGTTTTGGTGCGTTTCATAGTGTTTGTGTGCATTTGGGTTCATTTCGTAACTGCATGAAACTCGGTGCGAAACGGAGTGAACTTGAGCAATTAATGCAAAAGGTCGTGCCACGAAGTCACGTCGGGATTTTTCGCAACAACGCACCCAATCCACCCCATTGGACCGTAAACTAATGTTTCAGTCCGTTTCGTAGTATTTGGGTGCATTTGGGATCGTTTCGTAACTGCATGAAACTTGGTGCAAAAACATACTGAACTGTGCAAAATTTCGTGCCACGAAGTCATGTTATAATTTGTCCCAACAAACGCACCTAATCCACCCCATTGGACCCTAAACTCATTTTTTGGTGCCTTTCATAGTGTCTGGGTGCATTTTGGATAGTTTCGTAACTGCATGAAACTTGGTGCAAAACGGGGTGAACTGGTGCAATTATTGCAAAAGTTCATGCCACGAAGTGACATTGAGATTTTTTGCAACGAATGCACCCAATCCACCCCATTGGACCCTAAACTCATGTTTTGGTGCCTTTCATAGTGTTTGGGTGCATTTGGGATCATTTCGTAACTGCATGAAACTTGTTGCAAAACATAGTGAACTGGTTCAATTAATGCAAAAGTTTGTGCCACGAAGTTGCGTTGTAATTTTTCGCAACCAACGCAACTGATCCACCCCATTGGACCCAAAACTCATGTTTTGGTGTGTTTGATTGTGTTTGGGTGCATTTGGGATCGTTTCGTAACTGCATGAAACTTGTTGCAAAACATACTGAACTGGTACAATTAATAAATAAGTTTGTACCACGAATTCACGTTGTAATTTTCACAACGAACGACCTGATCCACCCCATTGGACCCTAAACTCCTGTTTTGGTACGTTTCATAGTGTTTGGGTGCATTTGGGATCATTTCGTAACTGCATGAAACTCGGTGCAAAACGGGGTGAACTGGTGCATTTAATGCAAAAGTTTGTGCCACGAAGTCACATCGGGATTTTTCACAATGGATGCACCCGATCCACCCCATTGGACCCTAAACTAATGTTTCGATATGTTTTGTAGTATTTGGGTGCATTTAGGATCGTTTCGTAACTGCATGAAACTCGGTACAAAACATACTGAACTGGTGCAATTAATGCAAAAGTTCGTGCTACGAAGTCACATTGTAATTTTTCTCAACAAACGAACCTGATCCACCCCATTGGACCCTAAACTAATGTTTCGGTCCGTTTCATAGTTTTTGGGTGCATTTGGGATCGTTTCGTAACTGCATGAAACTTGTCGCAAGACATACTGAACTGGTGCAATTAATGCAAAAGTTCGTGCCACGAAGTCGCGTTGTAATTTTTCGCAACCAACGCACCTGATCCACCCCATTAGACCCCAAACTCATTTTTTTGAGTGTTTCATAGTGTTTGGGCGCATTTGGGATAGTTTCGTAACTGCATGAAACTCGGGGCAACGAACGCACCCAATCCACCCCATTGGACCCTAAACTCATGTTTTGGTGCGTTTCATAGTGTTTTGGGTGCATTTGGGATCATTTCGAAAGTGCATGAAACTCGGTGCAAAACGGGGTGAACTAGTGCAATTAAATGCAAAAGTTCGTGCCACGATGTCATGTCGGGATATTTCGCAACAACGGACCCAATCCACCCCATTAGACCCAAAACTAATGTTTCGGTTCGTTTCGTATTATTTGGGTGCATTTCGGATCGTTTCGTCACTACATGAAACTTGTTGCAAAACACACTGAACTGGTGCAATTAATACATAAGTTCGTGCCACGAAGTCACGTTGTAATTTTCGCAACGAACACACCTGATCCACCCCATTGGACCCTAAACTCATTTTTTGGAGCGTTTCATAGTGTTTGGGTGCATTTGAGATCATTTCGTAACTGCATGAAACTCGGTGCAAAATGGGGTGAACTGGTGCAATTAATGCAAAAGTTCGTGCCACGAAGTCACGTTGGGATTTTTCGCAACGAACGCACCCAATCCACCCCATTGGACCCTAAACTCATGTTTTGGTGCATTTCATAGTGTCTGTGTGCATTTGGGTTCATTTCGTAACTGCATGAAACTCGATGCGAAACGGAGTGAACTTGAGCAATTAATGCAAAAGGTCGTGCCACGAAGTCACGTCGGGATTTTTCGCAACAACGCACCCAATCCACACTATTGGACCCTAAACTAATGTTTCAAGTCCGTTTCGTAGTATTTGGATGCATTTGGGATCGTTTCGTAACTGCATGAAACTTGGTGCAAAAGCATACTGAACTGTGCAAAAGTTCGTGCCACGAAGTTATGTTATAATTTTTCCCAACAAACGCACCTAATCCACCCCATTGGACCCTAAACTCATTTTTTGGTGCCTTTCATAGTGTTTGGGTGCATTTTGGATGGTTTTGTAACTGCATGAAACTTGTTGCAAAACATACTGAACTGGTTCAATTTATGCAAAAGTTCGTGCCACGAAGTTGCGTTGTAATTTTTCGCAACCAACGCAACTGATCCACCCCATTGGACCCAAAACTCATGTTTTGGTGTGTTTCATTGTGTTTGGGTGCATTTGGGATCGTTTCGTAACTGCATGAAACTTGTTGCAAAACATACTGAACTGGTACAATTAATAAATAAGTTTGTACCACGAATTCACGTTGTAATTTTCACAACGAACGACCTGATCCACCCCATTCGACCCTAAACTCCTGTTTTGGTACGTTTCATAGTGTTTGGGTGCATTTGGGATCATTTCGTAACTGCATGAAACTCGGTGCAAAACGGGGTGAACTGGTGCATTTAATGCAAAAGTTTGTGCCACGAAGTCACGTCGGGATTTTTCACAATGGATGCACCCGATCCACCCCATTGGACCCTAAACTAATGTTTCGATATGTTTTGTAGTATTTGGGTGCATTTAGGATCGTTTCGTAACTGCATGAAACTCGGTACAAAACATACTGAACTGGTGCAATTAATGCAAAAGTTCGTGCCACGAAGTCACATTGTAATTTTTCCCAACAAACGAACCTGATCCAACCCATTGGACCCTAAACTAATGTTTCGGTCCGTTTCATAGTGTTTGGGTGCATTTGGGATCGTTTCGTAACTGCATGAAACTTGTCGCAAGACATACTGAACTGGTGCAATTAATGCAAAAGTTTGTGCCACGAAGTCGCGTTGTATTTTTCGCAACCAACGCACCTGATCCACCCCATTAGACCCCAAACTCATTTTTTTGAGTGTTTCATAGTGTTTGGGCGCATTTGGGATAGTTTCGTAACTGCATGAAACTCGGGGCAACGAACGCACCCAATCCACCCCATTGGACCCTAAACTCATTTTTGGGTGCCTTTCATAGTGTTTGGGTGCATTTTGGATAGTTTCGTAACTGCATGAAACTTGGTGCAAAACGGGGTGAACTGGTGCAATTATTACAAAAGTTCGTGCCACGAAGTGACATCGGGATTTTTTGCAACGAACGCACCCAATCCACCCCTTTGGACCCTAAACTCATGTTTTGGTGCCTTTCATAGTGTTTGGGTGCATTTGGGATCATTTCGTAACTGCATGAAACTTGTTGCAAAACATACTGAACTGGTTCAATTAATGCAAAAGTTCGTGCCACGAAGTTGCGTTGTAATTTTTCGCAACCAAAGCAACTGATCCACCCAATTGGACCCAAAACTCATGTTTTGGTGTGTTTCATTGTGTTTGGGTGCATTTGGGATCGTTTCGTAACTGCATGAAACTTGTTGCAAAACATACTGAACTGGTACAATTAATAAATAAGTTTGTACCACGAATTCACGTTGTAATTTTCACAACGAACGACCTGATCCACCCCATTGGACCCTAAACTCCTGTTTTGGTACGTTTCATTGTGTTTGGGTGCATTTGGGATCATTTCGTAACTGCATGAAACTCGGTGCAAAACAGGGTGAACTGGTGCATTTAATGCAAAAGTTCGTGCCACGAAGTCACATCGGGATTTTTCACAATGGATGCACCCGATCCACCCCATTGGACCCTAAACTAATGTTTCGATATGTTTTGTAGTATTTGGGTGCATTTAGGATCGTTTCGTAACTGCATGAAACTCGGTACAAAACATACTGAACTGGTGCAATTAATGCAAAAGTTCGTGCCACGAAGTCATATTGTAATTTTTCCCAACAAACGAACCTGATCCACCCCTTGGACCCTAAACTAATGTTTCGGTCCGTTTCATAGTGTTTGGGTGCATTTGGGATCGTTTCGTAACTGCATGAAACTTGTCGCAAGACATAATGAACTGGTGCAATTAATGCAAAAGATCGTGCCACGAAGTCGCATTGTAATTTTTCGCAACCAAGGCACCTGATCCACCCCATTAGACCCCAAACTCATTTTTTGAGTGTTTCATAGTGTTTGGGCGCATTTGGGATAGTTTCGTAACTGCATGAAACTCGGGGCAACGAACGCACCCAATCCACCCCATTGGACCCTAAACTCATGTTTTGGTGCATTTCATAGTGTTTTGGGTGCATTTGGGATCATTTCGTAAGTGCATGAAACTCGGTGCAAAACGGGGTGAACTGGTGCAATTAATGCAAAAGTTAGTGCCATGATGTCACGTCGGGATATTTCGCAACAACGCACCCAATCCACCCCATTAGACCGTAAACTAATGTTTCGGTTCGTTTCGTAGTATTTGGGTGCATTTGGGATCATTTCGTCACTACATGAAACTTGTTGCAAAACATACTGAACTGGTGCAATTAATACATAAGTTCGTGCCACGAAGTCACGTTGTAATTTTCGCAACGAACACACCTGATCCACCCCATTGGACCCTAAACTCATTTTTTGGTGCGTTTCATAGTGTTTGGGTGCATTTGGGATCATTTCGTAACTGCATGAAACTCGGTGCAAAACGGGGTGAACTGGTGCAATTAATGCAAAAGTTCGTGCCACGAAGTCACGTTGGGATTTTTCGCAACGAACGCACCCAATCCACCCCATTGGACCCTAAACTCATGTTTTGGTGCGTTTCATAGTGTTTGTGTGCATTTGGGTTCATTTCGTAACTGCATGAAACTCGGTGCGAAACGGAGTGAACTTGAGCAATTAATGCAAAAGGTCGTGCCACGAAGTCACGTCGGGATTTTTCGCAACAACGCACCCAATCCACCCCATTGGACCGTAAACTAATGTTTCAGTCCGTTTCGTAGTATTTGGGTGCATTTGGGATCGTTTCGTAACTGCATGAAACTTGGTGCAAAAACATACTGAACTGTGCAAAATTTCGTGCCACGAAGTCATGTTATAATTTGTCCCAACAAACGCACCTAATCCACCCCATTGGACCCTAAACTCATTTTTTGGTGCCTTTCATAGTGTCTGGGTGCATTTTGGATAGTTTCGTAACTGCATGAAACTTGGTGCAAAACGGGGTGAACTGGTGCAATTATTGCAAAAGTTCATGCCACGAAGTGACATTGAGATTTTTTGCAACGAATGCACCCAATCCACCCCATTGGACCCTAAACTCATGTTTTGGTGCCTTTCATAGTGTTTGGGTGCATTTGGGATCATTTCGTAACTGCATGAAACTTGTTGCAAAACATAGTGAACTGGTTCAATTAATGCAAAAGTTTGTGCCACGAAGTTGCGTTGTAATTTTTCGCAACCAACGCAACTGATCCACCCCATTGGACCCAAAACTCATGTTTTGGTGTGTTTCATTGTGTTTGGGTGCATTTGGGATCGTTTCGTAACTGCATGAAACTTGTTGCAAAACATACTGAACTGGTACAATTAATAAATAAGTTTGTACCACGAATTCACGTTGTAATTTTCACAACGAACGACCTGATCCACCCCATTCGACCCTAAACTCCTGTTTTGGTACGTTTCATAGTGTTTGGGTGCATTTGGGATCATTTCGTAACTGCATTAAACTCGGTGCAAAACGGGGTGAACTGGTGCATTTAATGCAAAAGTTTGTGCCATGAAGTCACATCGGGATTTTTCACAATGGATGCACCCGATCCACCCCATTGGACCCTAAACTAATGTTTCGATATGTTTTGTAGTATTTGGGTGCATTTAGGATCGTTTCGTAACTGCATGAAACTCGGTACAAAACATACTGAACTGGTGCAATTAATGCAAAAGTTCGTGCTACGAAGTCACATTGTAATTTTTCTCAACAAACGAACCTGATCCACCCCATTGGACCCTAAACTAATGTTTCGGTCCGTTTCATAGTGTTTGGGTGCATTTGGGATCGTTTCGTAACTGCATGAAACTTGTCGCAAGACATACTGAACTGGTGCAATTAATGCAAAAGTTCGTGCCACGAAGTCGCGTTGTAATTTTTCGCAACCAACGCACCTGATCCACCCCATTAGACCCCAAACTCTTTTTTTTGAGTGTTTCATAGTGTTTGGGCGCATTTGGGATAGTTTCGTAACTGCATGAAACTCGGGGCAACGAACGCACCCAATCCACCCCATTGGACCCTAAACTCATGTTTTGGTGCGTTTCATAGTGTTTTGGGTGCATTTGGGATCATTTCGAAAGTGCATGAAACTCGGTGCAAAACGGGGTGAACTAGTGCAATTAAATGCAAAAGTTCGTGCCACGATGTCATGTCGGGATATTTCGCAACAACGGACCCAATCCACCCCATTAGACCCTAAACTAATGTTTCGGTTCGTTTCGTATTATTTGGGTGCATTTCGAATCGTTTCGTCACTACATGAAACTTGTTGCAAAACACACTGAACTGGTGCAATTAATACATAAGTTCGTGCCACGAAGTCACGTTGTAATTTTCGCAACGAACACACCTGATCCACCCCATTGGACCCTAAACTCATTTTTTGGAGCGTTTCATAGTGTTTGGGTGCATTTGAGATCATTTCGTAACTGCATGAAACTCGGTGCAAAATGGGGTGAACTGGTGCAATTAATGCAAAAGTTCGTGCCACGAAGTCACGTTGGGATTTTTCGCAACGAACGCACCCAATCCACCCCATTGGACCCTAAACTCATGTTTTGGTGCATTTCATAGTGTCTGTGTGCATTTGGGTTCATTTCGTAACTGCATGAAACTCGATGCAAAACGGAGTGAACTTGAGCAATTAATGCAAAAGGTCGTGCCACGAAGTCACGTCGGGATTTTTCGCAACAACGCACCCAATCCACACTATTGGACCCTAAACTAATGTTTCAAGTCCGTTTCGTAGTATTTGGATGCATTTGGGATCGTTTCGTAACTGCATGAAACTTGGTGCAAAAGCATACTGAACTGTGCAAAAGTTCGTGCCACGAAGTTATGTTATAATTTTTCCCAACAAACGCACCTAATCCACCCCATTGGACCCTAAACTCATTTTTTGGTGCCTTTCATAGTGTTTGGGTGCATTTTGGATGGTTTTGTAACTGCATGAAACTTGTTGCAAAACATACTGAACTGGTTCAATTTATGCAAAAGTTCGTGCCACGAAGTTGCGTTGTAATTTTTCGCAACCAACGCAACTGAT
The DNA here is from genome assembly GCF_016808335.1 of Panicum virgatum. NCBI lineage: Eukaryota > Viridiplantae > Streptophyta > Magnoliopsida > Poales > Poaceae > Panicum > Panicum virgatum. Next base: position 64,968 of record NW_024376273.1, read on the forward strand.
CCACCCCATTGGACCCAAAACTCATGTTTTGGTGTGTTTCATTGTGTTTGGGTGCATTTGGGATCGTTTCGTAACTGCATGAAACTTGTTGCAAAACATACTGAACTGGTACAATTAATAAATAAGTTTGTACCACGAATTCACGTTGTAATTTTCACAACGAACGACCTGATCCACCCCATTCGACCCTAAACTCCTGTTTTGGTACGTTTCATAGTGTTTGGGTGCATTTGGGATCATTTCGTAACTGCATGAAACTCGGTGCAAAACGGGGTGAACTGGTGCATTTAATGCAAAAGTTTGTGCCACGAAGTCACATCGGGATTTTTCACAATGGATGCACCCGATCCACCCCATTGGACCCTAAACTAATGTTTCGATATGTTTTGTAGTATTTGGGTGCATTTAGGATCGTTTCGTAACTGCATGAAACTCGGTACAAAACATACTGAACTGGTGCAATTAATGCAAAAGTTCGTGCCACGAAGTCACATTGTAATTTTTCCCAACAAACGAACCTGATCCAACCCATTGGACCCTAAACTAATGTTTCGGTCCGTTTCATAGTGTTTGGGTGCATTTGGGATCGTTTCGTAACTGCATGAAACTTGTCGCAAGACATACTGAACTGGTGCAATTAATGCAAAAGTTTGTGCCACGAAGTCGCGTTGTATTTTTCGCAACCAACGCACCTGATCCACCCCATTAGACCCCAAACTCATTTTTTTGAGTGTTTCATAGTGTTTGGGCGCATTTGGGATAGTTTCGTAACTGCATGAAACTCGGGGCAACGAACGCACCCAATCCACCCCATTGGACCCTAAACTCATTTTTGGGTGCCTTTCATAGTGTTTGGGTGCATTTTGGATAGTTTCGTAACTGCATGAAACTTGGTGCAAAACGGGGTGAACTGGTGCAATTATTACAAAAGTTCGTGCCACGAAGTGACATCGGGATTTTTTGCAACGAACGCACCCAATCCACCCCATTAGACCCTAAACTAATGTTTCGGTTCGTTTCGTAGTATTTGGGTGCATTTGGGATCATTTCGTCACTACATGAAACTTGTTGCAAAACATACTGAACTGGTGCAATTAATACATAAGTTCGTGCCACGAAGTCACGTTGTAATTTTCGCAACGAACACACCTGATCCACCCCATTGGACCCTAAACTCATTTTTTGGTGCGTTTCATAGTGTTTGGGTGCATTTGGGATCATTTCGTAACTGCATGAAACTCGGTGCAAAACGGGGTGAACTGGTGCATTTAATGCAAAAGTTTGTGCCACGAAGTCACATCGGGATTTTTCACAATGGATGCACCCGATCCACCCCATTGGACCCTAAACTAATGTTTCGATATGTTTTGTAGTATTTGGGTGCATTTAGGATCGTTTCGTAACTGCATGAAACTCGGTACAAAACATACTGAACTGGTGCAATTAATGCAAAAGTTCGTGCCACGAAGTCACATTGTAATTTTTCCCAACAAACGAACCTGATCCACCCCATTGGACCCTAAACTAATGTTTCGGTCCGTTTCATAGTGTTTGGGTGCATTTGGGATCGTTTCGTAACTGCATGAAACTTGTCGCAAGACATACTGAACTGGTGCAATTAATGCAAAAGTTTGTGCCACGAAGTCGCGTTGTATTTTTCGCAACCAACGCACCTGATCCACCCCATTAGACCCCAAGCTCATTTTTTTGAGTGTTTCATAGTGTTTGGGCGCATTTGGGATAGTTTCGTAACTGCATGAAACTCGGGGCAACGAACGCACCCAATCCACCCCATTGGACCCTAAACTCATGTTTTGCTGCGTTTCATAGTGTTTTGGGTGCATTTGGGATCATTTCGTAAGTGCATGAAACTCGGTGCAAAATGGGGTGAACTGGTGCAATTAATGCAAAAGTTCGTGCCACGATGTCACGTCGGGATATTTCGCAACAACCTACCCAATCCACCCCATTAGACCCTAAACTAATGTTTCGGTTCGTTTCGTAGTATTTGGGTGCATTTGGGATCATTTCGTCACTACATGAAACTTGTTGCAAAACATACTGAACTGGTGCAATTAATACATAAGTTCGTGCCACGAAGTCACGTTGTAATTTTCGCAACGAACACACCTGATCCACCCCATTGGACCCTAAACTCATTTTTTGGTGCGTTTCATAGTGTTTGGGTGCATTTGGGATCATTTCGTAACTGCATGAAACTCGGTGCAAAACGGGGTGAACTGGTGCAATTAATGCAAAAGTTCGTGCCACGAAGTCACGTTGGGATTTTTCGCAACGAACGCACCCAATCCACCCCATTGGACCCTAAACTCATGTTTTGGTGCGTTTCATAGTGTTTGTGTGCATTTGGGTTCATTTCGTAACTGCATGAAACTCGGTGCGAAACGGAGTGAACTTGAGCAATTAATGCAAAAGGTCGTGCCACGAAGTCACGTCGGGATTTTTCGCAACAATGCACCCAATCCACCCCATTGGACCCTAAACTAATGTTTCAGTCTATTTCGTAGTATTTGGGTGCATTTGGGATCGTTTCGTAACTGCATGAAACATGGTGCAAAAACATACTGAACTGTGCAAAAGTTCGTGCCATGAAGTCACGTTATAATTTTTCCCAACAAACGCACCTAGTCCACCCCATTGGACCCTAAACTCATGTTTTGGTGCCTTTCAAAGTGTTTGGGTGCATTTTGGATAGTTTCTTTACTGCATGAAACTTGGTGCAAAACGGGGAGAACTGGTGGAATTAATGCAAAAGTTCGTGCCACGAAGTGACATCGGGATTTTTTGCAACCAACGCACCCAATCCACCCCATTGGACCCTAAACTCATGTTTTGGTGCCTTTCATAGTGTTTGGGTGCATTTGGGATTATTTCGTATCTGCATGAAACTTGTTAGAAGACATACTGAACTTGTGCAATTAATGCAAAAGTTCGTGCCACGAAGTCGCGTTGTAATTTTTCGCAACCAACGCACCTGATCCACCCCATTAGTCCCTAAACACATTTTTTGTGTGTTTCATAGTGTTTGGGCGCATTTGGGATAGTTTCGTAACTGCATGAAACTCGGGGCAAAATGGGGTGAACTTGAGCAATTAATGCAAAAGTTCGTGCCACGAAGTCACGTCGGGAGTTTTCGCAACAACGCACCCAATCCACCCCATTGGACCCTAAACTAATGTTTCGGTTCATTTCGTAGTATTTGGGTGCATTTGGGATCCTTTCGTCACTGCATGAAACTTGTTGCAAAACATACTGAACTGGTACAATTAATACTGTTCATGCCACGAATTTAAATTGTAATTTTTGCAACAAACACAAATGAACCACCCCGTTGGACCCTAAACTCATGTTTTGTTGGTTTCATAGTGTTTGGGTGCATTTAGGATCATTTCGTAACTGCATGAAACTTGTTGCAAAACGTACTGAACTAGTGCAATTAATGCAAAAGTTCATGCCACGAAGTCGCGTTGTAATTTTTCGCAATGAACGCACCTGATCCACCCCATTAGACCCTAAACTCATTTTTTTGTGCGTTTCATAGTGTTTGGGCGCATTTGGGATAGTTTTGTAACTGCATGAAACTCGGTGCAAAACGGGGCGAACTTGAGCAATTAATGCAAAAGTTCATGCCACGAAGTCACGTCGGGATTTTTCGCAACAACGCACCCAATCCACCACATTGGACCCTAAACTAATGTTTCGGTTCATTTCGTAGTATTTGGGTGCATTTGGGATCCTTTCGTCACTGCATGAAACTTGTTGCAAAACATACTCAACTGGTGCAATTAATACATAAGTTCGTGCCACGAAGTCACGTTGTAAGTTTCCCAACGAACACACCTGATCCACCCCATTGGACCCTAAACTCATTTTTTTGTGTGTTTCATAGTGTTTGGGTGCATTTAGGATCATTTCGTAACTGCATGAAACTCGGTGCAAAACGGGGTGAACTGGTGCAATTAATGCAAAAGTTTGTGCCACGAAGTCACATCGGGATTTTTCGCGATAGACGCACCCTATCCACCCCATTGGACCCTAAAGTAATGTTTCAGTATGTTTTGTAGTATTTGGGTGCATTTGGTATCGTTTCGTAACTGCATGAAACTTGGTGCAAAACATACTGAACTGGTGCAATTAATGCAAAAGTTTGTGCCACGAAGTCATGTTGTAATTTTTCCCAACAAATGCACCCGATCCACCCCATTGTACTCTAAACTCATGTTTTGGTGCCTTTCATAGTGTTTGGGTGCATTTGGGATCATTTCGTAACTGCATGAAACTCGGTGCAAAACGGGGTGAACTGGTGCAATTGATGCAAAAGTTTGTGCCACGAAGTCACGTCGGGATTTTCGCGACGGACGCACCCTATCCACCCCATTGGACCCTAAACTAATGTTTCAGTATGTTTTGTAGTATTTGGGTGCATTTGGGATCGTTTCGTAACTGCATGAAACTTGGTGCAAAACATACTGAACTGGTGCAATTAATGCAAAAGTTCGCGCCACGAAGTCACGTTGTAATTTTTCCCAACAATTGCACCTGATCCACCCCATTGGACTCTAAACTCATGTTTTGGTGCCTTTCATAGTGTTTGGGTGCCTATGGGATCATTTCGTAACTGCATGAAACTCGGTGCAAAACGGGGTGAACTGTTGCAATTAATGCAAATGTTCGTGCCACGAACTCACGGGGATTTTTCTCAACGAATGCACCCAATCCACCCCATTGGACCCTAAACTAATGTTTCGGTCCGTTTCATAGTATTTGGGTGCATTTGGGATCGTTTCGTAACTGCATGAAACTTGTTGCAAAACATACTGAACTGGTACAATTAATACTGTTCATGCCACGAATTCAAATTGTAATTTTTTGCAACAAACACAAATGAACCACCCCGTTGGACCCTAAACTCGTGTTTTGTTGGTTTCATAGTGTTTGGGTGCATTTGGGATCATTTCGTAACTGCATGAAACTTGTTGCAAAACGTACTGAACTAGTGCAATTAATGCAAAAGTTCGTGCCACGAAGTCGCGTTGTAATTTTTCGCAACGAATGCACCTGATCCACCCCATTAGACCCTAAACTCATTTTTTTGTGCGTTTCATATTGTTTGGGCGCATTTGGGATAGTTTTGTAACTGCATGAAACTCGGTGCAAAACGGGGCGAACTTGAGCAATTAATGCAAAAGTTCATGCCACGAAGTCACGTCGGGATTTTTCGCAACAACGCACCCAATCCACCCCATTGGACCCTAAACTAATGTTTCGGTTCATTTCGTAGTATTTGGGTGCATTTGGGATCCTTTCGTCACTGCATGAAACTTGTTGCAAAACATACTCAACTGGTGCAATTAATACATAAGTTCGTGCCACGAAGTCACGTTGTAAGTTTCCCAACGAACACACCTGATCCACCCCATTGGACCCTAAACTTATTTTTTGGTGTGTTTCATAGTGTTTGGGTGCAGTTAGGATCATTTCGTAACTGCATGAAACTCGGTGCAAAACGGGGTGAACTGGTGCAATTAATGCAAAAGTTTGTGCCACGAAGTCACATCGGAATTTTTCGCGATAGACGCACCCTATCCACCCCATTGGACCCTAAAGTAATGTTTCAGTATGTTCTGTAGTATTTGGGTGCATTTGGTATCGTTTCGTAACTGCATGAAACTTGGTGCAAAACATACTGAACTGGTGCAACTAACGCAAAAGTTTGTGCCACGAAGTCATGTTGTAATTTTTCCCAACAAATGCACCCGATCCACCCCATTGGACTCTAAACTCATGTTTTGGTGCCTTTCATAGTGTTTGGGTGCATTTGGGATCATTTCGTAACTGCATGAAACTCGGTGCAAAACGGGGTGAACTGGTGCAATTAATGCAAAAGTTCGTGCCACGAAGTCACGTCGGGATTTTCGCGACGGACGCACCCTATCCACCCCATTGGACCCTAAACTAATGTTTCAGTATGTTTTGTAGTATTTGGGTGCATTTGGGATCGTTTCGTAACTGCATGAAACTTGGTGCAAAACATACTGAACTGGTGCAATTAATGCAAAAGTTCGCGCCACGAAGTCACGTTGTAATTTTTCCCAACAATCGCACCTGATCCACCCCATTGGACTCTAAACTCATGTTTTGGTGCCTTTCATAGTGTTTGGGTGCCTATGGGATCATTTCGTAACTGCATGAAACTCGGTGCAAAACGGGGTGAACTGTTGCAATTAATGCAAATGTTCGTGCCACGAATTCACGGGGATTTTTCTCAACGAATGCACCCAATCCACCCCATTGGACCCTAAACTAATGTTTCGGTCCGTTTCATAGTATTTGGGTGCATTTGGGATCGTTTCGTAACTGCATGAAACTTGTTGCAAAACATACTGAACTGGTACAATTAATACTGTTCATGCCACGAATTCAAATTGTAATTTTTTGCAACAAACACAAATGAACCACCCCGTTGGACCCTAAACTCATGTTTTGTTGGTTTCATAGTGTTTGGGTGCATTTGGGATCATTTCGTAACTGCATGAAACTTGTTGCAAAACGTACTGAACTAGTGCAATTAATGCAAAAGTTCGTGCCACGAAGTCGCGTTGTAATTTTTCGCAACGAACGCACCTGATCCACCCCATTAGACCCTAAACTCATTTTTTTGTGCGTTTCATAGTGTTTGGGCGCATTTGGGATAGTTTTGTAACTGCATGAAACTCGGTGCAAAACGGGGCGAACTTGAGCAATTAATGCAAAAGTTCATGCCACGAAGTCACGTCGGGATTTGTCGCAACAACGCACCCAATCCACCCCATTGGACCCTAAACTAATGTTTCGGTTCATTTCGTAGTATTTGGGTGCATTTGGGATCCTTTCGTCACTGCATGAAACTTGTTGCAAAACATACTCAACTGGTGCAATTAATACATAAGTTCGTGCCCCGAAGTCACGTTGTAAGTTTCCCAACGAACACACCTGATCCACCCCATTGGACCCTAAACTCATTTTTTGGTGTGTTTCATAGTGTTTGGGTGCATTTAGGATCATTTCGTAACTGCATGAAACTCGGTGCAAAACGGGGTGAACTGGTGCAATTAATGCAAAAGTTTGTGCCACGAAGTCACATCGGGATTTTTCGCGATAGACGCACCCTATCCACCCCATTGGACCCTAAAGTAATGTTTCAGTATGTTTTGTAGTATTTGGGTGCATTTGGTATCGTTTCGTAACTGCATGAAACTTGGTGCAAAACATACTGAACTGGTGCAATTAACGCAAAAGTTTGTGCCACGAAGTCATGTTGTAATTTTTCCCAACAAATGCACCCGATCCACCCCATTGGACTCTAAACTCATGTTTTGGTGCCTTTCATAGTGTTTGGGTGCATTTGGGATCATTTCGTAACTGCATGAAACTCGGTGCAAAACGGGGTGAACTGGTGCAATTAATGCAAAAGTTCGTGCCACGAAGTCACGTCGGGATTTTCGCGACGGACGCACCCTATCCACCCCATTGGACCCTAAACTAATATTTCAGTATGTTTTGTAGTATTTGGGTGCATTTGGGATCGTTTCGTAACTGCATGAAACTTGGTGCAAAACATACTGAACTGGTGCAATTAATGCAAAAGTTCGTGCCACGAAGTCATGTTGTAATTTTTATCAACAAACGCACCTGATCCACCCCATTGGACTCTAAACTCATGTTTTGGTGCCTTTCATAGTGTTTGGGTGCCTATGGGATCATTTCGTAACTGCATGAAACTCGGTACAAAACGGGGTGAACTGTTGCAATTAATGCAAAAGTTCGTGCCACGAAGTCACAGGGATTTTTCTCAACGAATGCACCCAATCCACCCCATTGGACCCTAAACTAATGTTTCGGTCCGTTTCATAGTATTTGGGTGCATTTGGGATCGTTTCGTAACTGCATGAAACTTGTTGCAAAACATACTGAACTGGTACAATTAATACTGTTCATGCCACGAATTCAAATTGTAATTTTTTGCAACAAACACAAATGAACCACCCCGTTGGACCCTAAACTCGTGTTTTGTTGGTTTCATAGTGTTTGGGTGCATTTGGGATCATTTCGTAACTGCATGAAACTTGTTGCAAAACGTACTGAACTAGTGCAATTAATGCAAAAGTTCGTGCCACGAAGTCGCGTTGTAATTTTTCGCAACGAATGCACCTGATCCACCCCATTAGACCCTAAACTCATTTTTTTGTGCGTTTCATATTGTTTGGGCGCATTTGGGATAGTTTTGTAACTGCATGAAACTCGGTGCAAAACGGGGCGAACTTGAGCAATTAATGCAAAAGTTCATGCCACGAAGTCACGTCGGGATTTGTCGCAACAACGCACCCAATCCACCCCATTGGACCCTAAACTAATGTTTCGGTTCATTTCGTAGTATTTGGGTGCATTTGGGATCCTTTCGTCACTGCATGAAACTTGTTGCAAAACATACTCAACTGGTGCAATTAATACATAAGTTCGTGCCACGAAGTCACGTTGTAAGTTTCCCAACGAACACACCTGATCCACCCCATTGGACCCTAAACTTATTTTTTGGTGTGTTTCATAGTGTTTGGGTGCAGTTAGGATCATTTCGTAACTGCATGAAACTCGGTGCAAAACGGGGTGAACTGGTGCAATTAATGCAAAAGTTTGTGCCACGAAGTCACATCGGAATTTTTCGCGATAGACGCACCCTATCCACCCCATTGGACCCTAAAGTAATGTTTCAGTATGTTCTGTAGTATTTGGGTGCATTTGGTATCGTTTCGTAACTGCATGAAACTTGGTGCAAAACATACTGAACTGGTGCAACTAACGCAAAAGTTTGTGCCACGAAGTCATGTTGTAATTTTTCCCAACAAATGCACCCGATCCACCCCATTGGACTCTAAACTCATGTTTTGGTGCCTTTCATAGTGTTTGGGTGCATTTGGGATCATTTCGTAACTGCATGAAACTCGGTGCAAAACGGGGTGAACTGGTGCAATTAATGCAAAAGTTCGTGCCACGAAGTCACGTCGGGATTTTCGCGACGGACGCACCCTATCCACCCCATTGGACCCTAAACTAATGTTTCAGTATGTTTTGTAGTATTTGGGTGCATTTGGGATCGTTTCGTAACTGCATGAAACTTGGTGCAAAACATACTGAACTGGTGCAATTAATGCAAAAGTTCGCGCCACGAAGTCACGTTGTAATTTTTCCCAACAATCGCACCTGATCCACCCCATTGGACTCTAAACTCATGTTTTGGTGCCTTTCATAGTGTTTGGGTGCCTATGGGATCATTTCGTAACTGCATGAAACTCGGTGCAAAACGGGGTGAACTGTTGCAATTAATGCAAATGTTCGTGCCACGAATTCACGGGGATTTTTCTCAACGAATGCACCCAATCCACCCCATTGGACCCTAAACTAATGTTTCGGTCCGTTTCATAGTATTTGGGTGCATTTGGGATCGTTTCGTAACTGCATGAAACTTGTTGCAAAACATACTGAACTGGTACAATTAATACTGTTCATGCCACGAATTCAAATTGTAATTTTTTGCAACAAACACAAATGAACCACCCCGTTGGACCCTAAACTCATGTTTTGTTGGTTTCATAGTGTTTGGGTGCATTTGGGATCATTTCGTAACTGCATGAAACTTGTTGCAAAACGTACTGAACTAGTGCAATTAATGCAAAAGTTCGTGCCACGAAGTCGCGTTGTAATTTTTCGCAACGAACGCACCTGATCCACCCCATTAGACCCTAAACTCATTTTTTTGTGCGTTTCATAGTGTTTGGGCGCATTTGGGATAGTTTTGTAACTGCATGAAACTCGGTGCAAAACGGGGCGAACTTGAGCAATTAATGCAAAAGTTCATGCCACGAAGTCACGTCGGGATTTTTCGCAACAACGCACCCAATCCACCCCATTGGACCCTAAACTAATGTTTCGGTTCATTTCGTAGTATTTGGGTGCATTTGGGATCCTTTCGTCACTGCATGAAACTTGTTGCAAAACATACTCAACTGGTGCAATTAATACATAAGTTCGTGCCCCGAAGTCACGTTGTAAGTTTCCCAACGAACACACCTGATCCACCCCATTGGACCCTAAACTCATTTTTTGGTGTGTTTCATAGTGTTTGGGTGCATTTAGGATCATTTCGTAACTGCATGAAACTCGGTGCAAAACGGGGTGAACTGGTGCAATTAATGCAAAAGTTTGTGCCACGAAGTCACATCGGGATTTTTCGCGATAGACGCACCCTATCCACCCCATTGGACCCTAAAGTAATGTTTCAGTATGTTTTGTAGTATTTGGGTGCATTTGGTATCGTTTCGTAACTGCATGAAACTTGGTGCAAAACATACTGAACTGGTGCAATTAACGCAAAAGTTTGTGCCACGAAGTCATGTTGTAATTTTTCCCAACAAATGCACCCGATCCACCCCATTGGACTCTAAACTCATGTTTTGGTGCCTTTCATAGTGTTTGGGTGCATTTGGGATCATTTCGTAACTGCATGAAACTCGGTGCAAAACGGGGTGAACTGGTGCAATTAATGCAAAAGTTCGTGCCACGAAGTCACGTCGGGATTTTCGCGACGGACGCACCCTATCCACCCCATTGGACCCTAAACTAATATTTCAGTATGTTTTGTAGTATTTGGGTGCATTTGGGATCGTTTCGTAACTGCATGAAACTTGGTGCAAAACATACTGAACTGGTGCAATTAATGCAAAAGTTCGTGCCACGAAGTCATGTTGTAATTTTTATCAACAAACGCACCTGATCCACCCCATTGGACTCTAAACTCATGTTTTGGTGCCTTTCATAGTGTTTGGGTGCCTATGGGATCATTTCGTAACTGCATGAAACTCGGTACAAAACGGGGTGAACTGTTGCAATTAATGCAAAAGTTCGTGCCACGAAGTCACAGGGATTTTTCTCAACGAATGCACCCAATCCACCCCATTGGACCCTAAACTAATGTTTCGGTCCGTTTCATAGTATTTGGGTGCATTTGGGATCGTTTCGTAACTGCATGAAACTTGTTGCAAAACATACTGAACTGGTACAATTAATACTGTTCATGCCACGAATTCAGATTGTAATTTTTGCAACAAACACAAATGAACCACCCCGTTGGACCCTAAACTCATGTTTTGTTGGTTTCATAGTGTTTGGGTGCATTTGGGATCATTTCGTAACTGCATGAAACTTGTTGCAAAACGTACTGAACTAGTGCAATTAATGCAAAAGTTCGTGCCACGATGTCGCGTTGTAATTTTTCACAACGAACGCACCTGATCCACCCCATTAGACCCTAAACTCATTTTTTTGTGCGTTTCATAGTGTTTGGGCGCATTTGGGATAGTTTTGTAACTGCATGAAACTCGGTGCAAAACGGGGCGAACTTGAGCAATTAATGCAAAAGTTCATGCCACGAAGTCACGTCGGGATTTTTCACAACAACGCACCCAATCCACCCCATTGGACCCTAAACTAATGTTTCGGTTCATTTCGTAGTATTTGGGTGCATTTGGGATCCTTTCGTCACTGCATGAAACTTGTTGCAAAACATACTCAACTGGTGCAATTAATACATAAGTTCGTGCCCCGAAGTCACGTTGTAAGTTTCCCAACGAACACACCTGATCCACCCCATTGGACCCTAAACTCATTTTTTGGTGTGTTTCATAGTGTTTGGGTGCACTTAGGATCATTTCGTAACTGCATGAAACTCGGTGCAAAACGGGGTGAACTGGTGCAATTAATGCAAAAGTTTGTGCCACGAAGTCACATCGGGATTTTTCGCGATAGACGCACCCTATCCACCCCATTGGACCCTAAAGTAATGTTTCAGTATGTTTTGTAGTATTTGGGTGCATTTGGTATCGTTTCGTAACTGCATGAAACTTGGTGCAAAACATACTGAACTGGTGCAATTAACGCAAAAGTTTGTGCCACGAAGTCATGTTGTAATTTTTCCCAACAAATGCACCCGATCCACCCCATTGGACTCTAAACTCATGTTTTGGTGCCTTTCATAGTGTTTGGGTGCATTTGGGATCATTTCGTAACTGCATGAAACTCGGTGCAAAACGGGGTGAACTGGTGCAATTAATGCAAAAGTTCGTGCCACGAAGTCACGTCGGGATTTTCGCGACGGACGCACCCTATCCACCCCATTGGACCATAAACTAATATTTCAGTATGTTTTGTAGTATTTGGGTGCATTTGGGATCGTTTCGTAACTGCATGAAACTTGGTGCAAAACATACTGAACTGGTGCAATTAATGCAAAAGTTCGTGCCACGAAGTCATGTTGTAATTTTTATCAACAAACGCACCTGATCCACCCCATTGGACTCTAAACTCATGTTTTGGTGCCTTTCATAGTGTTTGGGTGCCTATGGGATCATTTCGTAACTGCATGAAACTCGGTACAAAACGGGGTGAACTGTTGCAATTAATGCAAAAGTTCGTGCCACGAAGTCACAGGGATTTTTCTCAACGAATGCACCCAATCCACCCCATTGGACCCTAAACTAATGTTGCGGTCCGTTTCATAGTATTTGGGTGCATTTGGGATCGTTTCGTAACTGCATGAAACTTGTTGCAAAACATACTGAACTGGTACAATTAATACTGTTCATGCCACGAATTCAGATTGTAATTTTTGCAACAAACACAAATGAACCACCCCGTTGGACCCTAAACTCATGTTTTGTTGGTTTCATAGTGTTTGGGTGCATTTGGGATCATTTCGTAACTGCATGAAACTTGTTGCAAAACGTACTGAACTAGTGCAATTAATGCAAAAGTTCGTGCCACGATGTCGCGTTGTAATTTTTCGCAACGAACGCACCTGATCCACCCCATTAGACCCTAAACTCATTTTTTTGTGCGTTTCATAGTGTTTGGGCGCATTTGGGATAGTTTTGTAACTGCATGAAACTCGGTGCAAAACGGGGCGAACTTGAGCAATTAATGCAAAAGTTCATGCCACGAAGTCACGTCGGGATTTTTCGCAACAACGCACCCAATCCACCCCATTGGACCCTAAACTAATGTTTCAGTTCATTTCGTAGTATTTGGGGTGCATTTGGGATCCTTTCGTCACTGCATGAAACTTGTTGCAAAACATACTCAACTGGTGCAATTAATACATAAGTTCGTGCCCCGAAGTCACGTTGTAAGTTTCCCAACGAACACACCTGATCCACCCCATTGGACCCTAAACTCATTTTTTGGTGTGTTTCATAGTGTTTGGGTGCATTTAGGATCATTTCGTAACTGCATGAAACTCGGTGCAAAACGGGGTGAACTGGTGCAATTAATGCAAAAGTTTGTGCCACGAAGTCACATCGGGATTTTTCGCGATAGACGCACCCTATCCACCCCATTGGACCCTAAAGTAATGTTTCAGTATGTTTTGTAGTATTTGGGTGCATTTGGTATCGTTTCGTAACTGCATGAAACTTGGTGCAAAACATACTGAACTGGTGCAATTAACGCAAAAGTTTGTGCCACGAAGTCATGTTGTAATTTTTCCCAACAAATGCACCCGATCCACCCCATTGGACTCTAAACTCATGTTTTGGTGCCTTTCATAGTGTTTGGGTGCATTTGGGATCATTTCGTAACTGCATGAAACTCGGTGCAAAACGGGGTGAACTGGTGCAATTAATGCAAAAGTTCGTGCCACGAAGTCACGTCGGGATTTTCGCGACGGACGCACCCTATCCACCCCATTGGACCCTAAACTAATATTTCAGTATGTTTTGTAGTATTTGGGTGCATTTGGGATCGTTTCGTAACTGCATGAAACTTGGTGCAAAACATACTGAACTGGTGCAATTAATGCAAAAGTTCGTGCCACGAAGTCATGTTGTAATTTTTATCAACAAACGCACCGGATCCACCCCATTGGACTCTAAACTCATGTTTTGGTGCCTTTCATAGTGTTTGGGTGCCTATGGGATCATTTCGTAACTGCATGAAACTCGGTACAAAACGGGGTGAACTGTTGCAATTAATGCAAAAGTTCGTGCCACGAAGTCACGGGGATTTTTCTCAACGAATGCACCCAATCCACCCCATTGGACCCTAAACTAATGTTTCGGTCCGTTTCATAGTATTTGGGTGCATTTGGGATCGTTTCGTAACTGCATTAAACTTGTTGCAAAACATACTGAACTGGTACAATTAATACTGTTCATGCCACGAAATCAGATTGTAATTTTTGCAACAAACACAAATGAACCACCCCGTTGGACCCTAAACTCATGTTTTGTTGGTTTCATAGTGTTTGGGTGCATTTGGGATCATTTCGTAACTGCATGAAACTTGTTGCAAAACGTACTGAACTAGTGCAATTAATGCAAAAGTTCGTGCCACGATGTCGCGTTGTAATTTTTCGCAACGAACGCACCTGATCCACCCCATTAGACCCTAAACTCATTTTTTTGTGCGTTTCATAGTGTTTGGGCGCATTTGGGATAGTTTTGTAACTGCATGAAACTCGGTGCAAAACGGGGCGAACTTGAGCAATTAATGCAAAAGTTCATGCCACGAAGTCACGTCGGGATTTTTCACAACAACGCACCCAATCCACCCCATTGGACCCTAAACTAATGTTTCGGTTCATTTCGTAGTATTTGGGTGCATTTGGGATCCTTTCGTCACTGCATGAAACTTGTTGCAAAACATACTCAACTGGTGCAATTAATACATAAGTTCGTGCCCCGAAGTCACGTTGTAAGTTTCCCAACGAACACACCTGATCCACCCCATTGGACCCTAAACTCATTTTTTGGTGTGTTTCATAGTGTTTGGGTGCACTTAGGATCATTTCGTAACTGCATGAAACTCGGTGCAAAACGGGGTGAACTGGTGCAATTAATGCAAAAGTTTGTGCCACGAAGTCACATCGGGATTTTTCGCGATAGACGCACCCTATCCACCCCATTGGACCCTAAAGTAATGTTTCAGTATGTTTTGTAGTATTTGGGTGCATTTGGTATCGTTTCGTAACTGCATGAAACTTGGTGCAAAACATACTGAACTGGTGCAATTAACGCAAAAGTTTGTGCCACGAAGTCATGTTGTAATTTTTCCCAACAAATGCACCCGATCCACCCCATTGGACTCTAAACTCATGTTTTGGTGCCTTTCATAGTGTTTGGGTGCATTTGGGATCATTTCGTAACTGCATGAAACTCGGTGCAAAACGGGGTGAACTGGTGCAATTAATGCAAAAGTTCGTGCCACGAAGTCACGTCGGGATTTTCGCGACGGACGCACCCTATCCACCCCATTGGACCATAAACTAATATTTCAGTATGTTTTGTAGTATTTGGGTGCATTTGGGATCGTTTCGTAACTGCATGAAACTTGGTGCAAAACATACTGAACTGGTGCAATTAATGCAAAAGTTCGTGCCACGAAGTCATGTTGTAATTTTTATCAACAAACGCACCTGATCCACCCCATTGGACTCTAAACTCATGTTTTGGTGCCTTTCATAGTGTTTGGGTGCCTATGGGATCATTTCGTAACTGCATGAAACTCGGTACAAAACGGGGTGAACTGTTGCAATTAATGCAAAAGTTCGTGCCACGAAGTCACAGGGATTTTTCTCAACGAATGCACCCAATCCACCCCATTGGACCCTAAACTAATGTTGCGGTCCGTTTCATAGTATTTGGGTGCATTTGGGATCGTTTCGTAACTGCATGAAACTTGTTGCAAAACATACTGAACTGGTACAATTAATACTGTTCATGCCACGAATTCAGATTGTAATTTTTGCAACAAACACAAATGAACCACCCCGTTGGACCCTAAACTCATGTTTTGTTGGTTTCATAGTGTTTGGGTGCATTTGGGATCATTTCGTAACTGCATGAAACTTGTTGCAAAACGTACTGAACTAGTGCAATTAATGCAAAAGTTCGTGCCACGATGTCGCGTTGTAATTTTTCGCAACGAACGCACCTGATCCACCCCATTAGACCCTAAACTCATTTTTTTGTGCGTTTCATAGTGTTTGGGCGCATTTGGGATAGTTTTGTAACTGCATGAAACTCGGTGCAAAACGGGGCGAACTTGAGCAATTAATGCAAAAGTTCATGCCACGAAGTCACGTCGGGATTTTTCGCAACAACGCACCCAATCCACCCCATTGGACCCTAAACTAATGTTTCAGTTCATTTCGTAGTATTTGGGGTGCATTTGGGATCCTTTCGTCACTGCATGAAACTTGTTGCAAAACATACTCAACTGGTGCAATTAATACATAAGTTCGTGCCCCGAAGTCACGTTGTAAGTTTCCCAACGAACACACCTGATCCACCCCATTGGACCCTAAACTCATTTTTTGGTGTGTTTCATAGTGTTTGGGTGCATTTAGGATCATTTCGTAACTGCATGAAACTCGGTGCAAAACGGGGTGAACTGGTGCAATTAATGCAAAAGTTTGTGCCACGAAGTCACATCGGGATTTTTCGCGATAGACGCACCCTATCCACCCCATTGGACCCTAAAGTAATGTTTCAGTATGTTTTGTAGTATTTGGGTGCATTTGGTATCGTTTCGTAACTGCATGAAACTTGGTGCAAAACATACTGAACTGGTGCAATTAACGCAAAAGTTTGTGCCACGAAGTCATGTTGTAATTTTTCCCAACAAATGCACCCGATCCACCCCATTGGACTCTAAACTCATGTTTTGGTGCCTTTCATAGTGTTTGGGTGCATTTGGGATCATTTCGTAACTGCATGAAACTCGGTGCAAAACGGGGTGAACTGGTGCAATTAATGCAAAAGTTCGTGCCACGAAGTCACGTCGGGATTTTCGCGACGGACGCACCCTATCCACCCCATTGGACCCTAAACTAATATTTCAGTATGTTTTGTAGTATTTGGGTGCATTTGGGATCGTTTCGTAACTGCATGAAACTTGGTGCAAAACATACTGAACTGGTGCAATTAATGCAAAAGTTCGTGCCACGAAGTCATGTTGTAATTTTTATCAACAAACGCACCGGATCCACCCCATTGGACTCTAAACTCATGTTTTGGTGCCTTTCATAGTGTTTGGGTGCCTATGGGATCATTTCGTAACTGCATGAAACTCGGTACAAAACGGGGTGAACTGTTGCAATTAATGCAAAAGTTCGTGCCACGAAGTCACGGGGATTTTTCTCAACGAATGCACCCAATCCACCCCATTGGACCCTAAACTAATGTTTCGGTCCGTTTCATAGTATTTGGGTGCATTTGGGATCGTTTCGTAACTGCATTAAACTTGTTGCAAAACATACTGAACTGGTACAATTAATACTGTTCATGCCACGAAATCAGATTGTAATTTTTGCAACAAACACAAATGAACCACCCCGTTGGACCCTAAACTCATGTTTTGTTGGTTTCATAGTGTTTTGGTGCATTTGGGATCATTTCGTAACTGCATGAAACTTGTTGCAAAACGTACTGAACTAGTGCAATTAATGCAAAAGTTCGTGCCACGATGTCGCGTTGTAATTTTTCGCAACGAACGCACCTGATCCACCCCATTAGACCCTAAACTCATTTTTTTCTGCGCTTCATAGTGTTTGGGCGCATTTGGGATAGTTTTGTAACTGCATGAAACTCGGTGCAAAACGGGGCGAACTTGAGCAATTAATGCAAAAGTTCATGCCACGAAGTCACGTCGGGATTTTTTGCAACAACGCACCCAATCCACCCCATTGGACCCTAAACTAATGTTTCGGTTCATTTCGTAGTATTTGGGTGCATTTGGGATCCTTTCGTCACTGCATGAAACTTGTTGCAAAACATACTCAACTGGTGCAATTAATACATAAGTTCGTGCCACGAAGTCACGTTGTAAGTTTCCCAACGAACACACCTGATCCACCCCATTGGACCCTAAACTCATTTTTTGGTGTGTTTCATAGTGTTTGGGTGTATTTAGGATCATTTCGTAACTGCATGAAACTCGGTGCAAAACGGGGTGAACTGGTGCAATTAATGCAAAAGTTTGTACCACGAAGTCACATCGGGATTTTTCGCGATAGAAGCACCCTATCCACCCCATTGGACCCTAAAGTAATGTTTCAGTATGTTTTGTAGTATTTGGGTGCATTTGGTATCGTTTCGTAACTGCATGAAACTTGGTGCAAAACATACTGAACTGGTGCAATTAATGCAAAAGTTTGTGCCACGAAGTCATGTTGTAATTTTTCCCAACAAATGCACCCGATCCACCCCATTGGACTCTAAACTCATGTTTTGGTGCCTTTCATAGTGTTTGGGTGCATTTGGGATCATTTCGTAACTGCATGAAACTCGGTGCAAAATGGGGTGAACTGGTGCAATTAATGCAAAAGTTCGTGCCACGAAGTCACGTCGGGATTTTTCGCAACGAACGCACCCAATCCACCCCATTGGACCCTAAACTAATGTTTTGGTGCGTTTCATAGTGTTTTGGGTGCATTTGGGATCATTTCGTAAGTGCATGAAACTCGGTGCAAAACGGGGTGAACTTGTGCAATTAATGCAAAAGTTCGTGCCACGGAGTCAGGTCATGATTTTTTGCAACAACACACCCAATCCACCCCATTGGACCCTAAACTAATGTTTCGGTCCGTTCGTAGTATTTGGGTGCATTTGGGATCGTTTCGTCACTGCTTGAAACTTGTTGCAAAACATACTGAACTAGTGCAATTAATACAAAAGTTTGTGCCAAGAAGTCACATTGTAATTTTACGCAATGAACGCACCTGATCCACCCCATTGGACCCTAAACTCATGTTTTGGTGTGTTTCATAGTGTTTGGATGCATTTTCGATCGTTTCGTAACTGCATGAAACTCGGCGCGAAATAGGATGAACTGGAGCAATTAATGCAAAAATTCGTGCCACGAAGTCACGTCGGGATTTTTCTCAACGAATGCACCCAATCCACCCCATTGGACCCTAAACTAATGTTTCGGTCCGTTTCATAGTATTTGGGTGCATTTGAGATCGTTTCGTCACTGCATGAAACTTGTTGCAAAACATACTGAACTGGTGCAATTAATACATAAGTTCGTGCCACGAAGTCACGTTGTAATTTTCGCAACGAACACACCTGATCCACCCCATTGGACCCTAAACTCATGTTTTGGTGTGTTTCATAGTGTTTGGGTTCATTTGGGATCATTTCGTAACTACATGAAACTCGGTGCAAAACGGGTGAACTGGTGCAATTAATGCAAAAGTTTGTGCTACGAAGTCACATCGGGATTTTTCACGACGGACGCACCCTATCCACCCCATTGGACCCTAAAGTAATGTTTCAGTATGTTTTGTAGTATTTGGGTGCATTTCGGATCGTTTCGTAACTGCATGAAACTTGGTGCAAAACATACTGAACTGGTGCAATTAATGCAAAATTTTGTGCCACGAAGTCACGTTGTAATTTTTCCCAAGAAATGCACCCGATCCACCCCATTGGACTCTAAACTCATGTTTTGGTGCCTTTCATATTGTCTGGGTGCATTTGGGATCATTTCGTAACTGCATGAAACTCGGTGCAAAACGGGGTGAACTGGTGCGATTAATGCAAAAGTTTGTGCCACAAAGTCACGTCGGGATTTTTACGCAATGAACGCACCTGATCCACCCCATTGGACCCTAAACTCATGTTTTGGTGTGTTTCATAGTGTTTGGGTGCATTTTCGATCGTTCCGTAACTGCAAGAAACTCGGCGCGAAACAGGGTGAACTGGAGCAATTAATGCAAACGTTCGTGCCACGGAGTCACGTCTGGATTTTTTGCAACAACGCACCCAATCCACCCCATTGGACCCTAAACTAATGTTTCGGTCCGTTTCGTAGTATTTGGGTGCATTTGGGATCATTTCGTCACTGCATGAAACTTGTTGCAAAACATACTGAACTGGTGCAATTAATACAAAAGTTTGTGCCGCGAAGTCACATTGTAATTTTACGCAATGAAACTCGGTGCAAAATGGGGTGAACTGGTGCAATTAATGCAAAAGTTCGTGCCACGAACTCACTTCAGGATTTTTTGCAATAAACGGACCCAATCAAACCCATTGGACCCTAAACTAATATTTCGGTGCGTTTCGTAGTATTTGGGTACATTTGGGATCGTTCCGTAACTAAATGAAACTTGTTTCAAAACATACTTAACTGGTTCAATTAATATAAAATTTCGTGCCACGAAGTCACATTGTATTTTTCACAACAAATGCACCTGATTCACCCCATTGGACCCTAAACTCATGTTTTGGTGTGTTTCATAGTGTTTGGGTGCATTTGGGATCATTTCGTAACTGCATGAAACTCGGTGCAAAACAGGGTGAACTGGTGCAATTAATGCAAAAGTTCGTGCCACAAAGTCACGTCGAGATTTTTCGCAACGAATGCACCCAATCCACCACATTGGACCCCAAACTAATGTTTCGGTCTCTTTTGTAGTATTTGGGTGCATTTGGGATCATTTCGTAACTGCATGAAACTTGGTGCAAAACATACTGAATTGGTGCAATTATTGCAAAAGTTCGTGCCACGAAGTCACGTTGTAATTTTCCCCAACAAACACACCTGATCCACCCCACTGGACCCTAAATTCATGTTTTTGTGCCTTTCATGGTGCTTGGGTGCATTTGGGATCATTTCATAACTGCATGAACTCGGTGCAAAACGGGGTGAACTGGTGCAATTAATGCAAAAGTTCGTGCCACGAAGTCACGTCTGGATCTTTCGAAATGAACGCACCCAATCCACCCCATTGGACCCTAAACTCATGTTTTGGTGCATTTCATAGTGTTTGTGTGCATTTGGGTTCATTTCGTAACTGCATGAAACTCGGTGCAAAACATACTGAACTGGTGCAATTAATGCAAAAGTTCGTGCTACGAAGTCATGTTGTAATTTTTCCCAACAAATGCACCTGATCCAACCCATTGGACCCTAAACTCATGTTTTGGTGCCTTTCATAGTGTTTGGGTGCATTTGGGATCATTTCGTAACTGCATGAAACTCGGTGCAAAAACGGGGTGAACAGGTGCAATTAATGCAAAAGTTCATGCCACGAAGTGACATTGAGATTTTTTGCAACGAATGCACCCAATCCACCCCATTGGACCCTAAACTCATGTTTTGGTGCCTTTCATAGTGTTTGGGTGCATTTGGGATCATTTCGTAACTGCATGAAACTTGTTGCAAAACATAGTGAACTGGTTCAATTAATGCAAAAGTTTGTGCCACGAAGTTGCGTTGTAATTTTTCGCAACCAACGCAACTGATCCACCCCATTGGACCCAAAACTCATGTTTTGGTGTGTTTGATTGTGTTTGGGTGCATTTGGGATCGTTTCGTAACTGCATGAAACTTGTTGCAAAACATACTGAACTGGTACAATTAATAAATAAGTTTGTACCACGAATTCACGTTGTAATTCTCACAACGAACGACCTGATCCACCCCATTGGACCCTAAACTCCTGTTTTGGTACGTTTCATAGTGTTTGGGTGCATTTGGGATCATTTCGTAACTGCATGAAACTCGGTGCAAAACGGGGTGAACTGGTGCATTTAATGCAAAAGTTTGTGCCACGAAGTCACATCGGGATTTTTCACAATGGATGCACCCGATCCACCCCATTGGACCCTAAATTAATGTTTCGATATGTTTTGTAGTATTTGGGTGCATTTAGGATCGTTTCGTAACTGCATGAAACTCGGTACAAAACATACTGAACTGGTGCAATTAATGCAAAAGTTCGTGCTACGAAGTCACATTGTAATTTTTCTCAACAAACGAACCTGATCCACCCCATTGGACCCTAAACTAATGTTTCGGTCCGTTTCATAGTGTTTGGGTGCATTTGGGATCGTTTCGTAACTGCATGAAACTTGTCGCAAGACATACTGAACTGGTGCAATTAATGCAAAAGTTCGTGCCACGAAGTCGCGTTGTAATTTTTCGCAACCAACGCACCTGATCCACCCCATTAGACCCCAAACTCATTTTTTTGAGTGTTTCATAGTGTTTGGGCGCATTTGGGATAGTTTCGTAACTGCATGAAACTCGGGGCAACGAACGCACCCAATCCACCCCATTGGACCCTAAACTCATGTTTTGGTGCGTTTCATAGTGTTTTGGGTGCATTTGGGATCATTTCGAAAGTGCATGAAACTCGGTGCAAAACGGGGTGAACTGGTGCATTTAATGCAAAAGTTTGTGCCACGAAGTCACATCGGGATTTTTCACAATGGATGCACCCGATCCACCCCATTGGACCCTAAACTAATGTTTCGATATGTTTTGTAGTATTTGGGTGCATTTAGGATCGTTTCGTAACTGCATGAAACTCGGTACAAAACATACTGAACTGGTGCAATTAATGCAAAAGTTCGTGCTACGAAGTCACATTGTAATTTTTCTCAACAAACGAACCTGATCCACCCCATTGGACCCTAAACTAATGTTTCGGTCCGTTTCATAGTGTTTGGGTGCATTTGGGATCGTTTCGTAACTGCATGAAACTTGTCGCAAGACATACTGAACTGGTGCAATTAATGCAAAAGTTCGTGCCACGAAGTCGCGTTGTAATTTTTCGCAACCAACGCACCTGATCCACCCCATTAGACCCCAAACTCATTTTTTTGAGTGTTTCATAGTGTTTGGGCGCATTTGGGATAGTTTCGTAACTGCATGAAACTCGGGGCAACGAACGCACCCAATCCACCCCATTGGACCCTAAACTCATGTTTTGGTGCGTTTCATAGTGTTTTGGGTGCATTTGGGATCATTTCGAAAGTGCATGAAACTCGGTGCAAAACGGGGTGAACTAGTGCAATTAAATGCAAAAGTTCGTGCCATGATGTCATGTCGGGATATTTCGCAACAACGGACCCAATCCACCCCATTAGACCCTAAACTAATGTTTCGGTTCGTTTCGTATTATTTGGGTGCATTTCGGATCGTTTCGTCACTACATGAAACTTGTTGCAAAACACACTGAACTGGTGCAATTAATACATAAGTTCGTGCCACGAAGTCACGTTGTAATTTTCGCAACGAACACACCTGATCCACCCCATTGGACCCTAAACTCATTTTTTGGAGCGTTTCATAGTGTTTGGGTGCATTTGAGATCATTTCGTAACTGCATGAAACTCGGTGCAAAATGGGGTGAACTGGTGCAATTAATGCAAAAGTTCGTGCCACGAAGTCACGTTGGGATTTTTCGCAACGAACGCACCCAATCCACCCCATTGGACCCTAAACTCATGTTTTGGTGCATTTCATAGTGTCTGTGTGCATTTGGGTTCATTTCGTAACTGCATGAAACTCGATGCGAAACGGAGTGAACTTGAGCAATTAATGCAAAAGGTCGTGCCACGAAGTCACGTCGGGATTTTTCGCAACAACGCACCCAATCCACACTATTGGACCCTAAACTAATGTTTCAAGTCCGTTTCGTAGTATTTGGATGCATTTGGGATCGTTTCGTAACTGCATGAAACTTGGTGCAAAAGCATACTGAACTGTGCAAAAGTTCGTGCCACGAAGTTATGTTATAATTTTTCCCAACAAACGCACCTAATCCACCCCATTGGACCCTAAACTCATTTTTTGGTGCCTTTCATAGTGTTTGGGTGCATTTTGGATGGTTTTGTAACTGCATGAAACTTGTTGCAAAACATACTGAACTGGTTCAATTTATGCAAAAGTTCGTGCCACGAAGTTGCGTTGTAATTTTTCGCAACCAACGCAACTGATCCACCCCATTGGACCCAAAACTCATGTTTTGGTGTGTTTCATTGTGTTTGGGTGCATTTGGGATCGTTTCGTAACTGCATGAAACTTGTTGCAAAACATACTGAACTGGTACAATTAATAAATAAGTTTGTACCACGAATTCACGTTGTAATTTTCACAACGAACGACCTGATCCACCCCATTCGACCCTAAACTCCTGTTTTGGTACGTTTCATAGTGTTTGGGTGCATTTGGGATCATTTCGTAACTGCATGAAACTCGGTGCAAAACTGGGTGAACTGGTGCATTTAATGCAAAAGTTTGTGCCACGAAGTCACATCGGGATTTTTCACAATGGATGCACCCGATCCACCCCATTGGACCCTAAACTAATGTTTCGATATGTTTTGTAGTATTTGGGTGCATTTAGGATCGTTTCGTAACTGCATGAAACTCGGTACAAAACATACTGAACTGGTGCAATTAATGCAAAAGTTCGTGCCACGAAGTCACATTGTAATTTTCCCAACAAACGAACCTGATCCACCCCATTGGACCCTAAACTAATGTTTCGGTCCGTTTCATAGTGTTTGGGTGCATTTGGGATCGTTTCGTAACTGCATGAAACTTGTCGCAAGACATACTGAACTGGTGCAATTAATGCAAAAGTTTGTGCCACGAAGTCGCGTTGTATTTTTCGCAACCAACGCACCTGATCCACCCCATTAGACCCCAAACTCATTTTTTTGAGTGTTTCATAGTGTTTGGGCGCATTTGGGATAGTTTCGTAACTGCATGAAACTCGGGGCAACGAACGCACCCAATCCACCCCATTGGACCCTAAACTCATTTTTGGGTGCCTTTCATAGTGTTTGGGTGCATTTTGGATAGTTTCGTAACTGCATGAAACTTGGTGCAAAACGGGGTGAACTGGTGCAATTATTACAAAAGTTCGTGCCACGAAGTGACATCGGGATTTTTTGCAACGAACGCACCCAATCCACCCCATTAGACCCTAAACTAATGTTTCGGTTCGTTTCGTAGTATTTGGGTGCATTTGGGATCATTTCGTCACTACATGAAACTTGTTGCAAAACATACTGAACTGGTGCAATTAATACATAAGTTCGTGCCACGAAGTCACGTTGTAATTTTCGCAACGAACACACCTGATCCACCCCATTGGACCCTAAACTCATTTTTTGGTGCGTTTCATAGTGTTTGGGTGCATTTGGGATCATTTCGTAACTGCATGAAACTCGGTGCAAAACGGGGTGAACTGGTGCATTTAATGCAAAAGTTTGTGCCACGAAGTCACATCGGGATTTTTCACAATGGATGCACCCGATCCACCCCATTGGACCCTAAACTAATGTTTCGATATGTTTTGTAGTATTTGGGTGCATTTAGGATCGTTTCGTAACTGCATGAAACTCGGTACAAAACATACTGAACTGGTGCAATTAATGCAAAAGTTCGTGCCACGAAGTCACATTGTAATTTTTCCCAACAAACGAACCTGATCCACCCCATTGGACCCTAAACTAATGTTTCGGTCCGTTTCATAGTGTTTGGGTGCATTTGGGATCGTTTCGTAACTGCATGAAACTTGTCGCAAGACATACTGAACTGGTGCAATTAATGCAAAAGTTTGTGCCACGAAGTCGCGTTGTATTTTTCGCAACCAACGCACCTGATCCACCCCATTAGACCCCAAACTCATTTTTTTGAGTGTTTCATAGTGTTTGGGCGCATTTGGGATAGTTTCGTAACTGCATGAAACTCGGGGCAACGAACGCACCCAATCCACCCCATTGGACCCTAAACTCATGTTTTGCTGCGTTTCATAGTGTTTTGGGTGCATTTGGGATCATTTCGTAAGTGCATGAAACTCGGTGCAAAATGGGGTGAACTGGTGCAATTAATGCAAAAGTTCGTGCCACGATGTCACGTCGGGATATTTCGCAACAACCTACCCAATCCACCCCATTAGACCCTAAACTAATGTTTCGGTTCGTTTCGTAGTATTTGGGTGCATTTGGGATCATTTCGTCACTACATGAAACTTGTTGTAAAACATACTGAACTGGTGCAATTAATACATAAGTTCGTGCCACGAAGTCACGTTGTAATTTTCGCAACGAACACACCTGATCCACCCCATTGGACCCTAAACTCATTTTTTGGTGCGTTTCATAGTGTTTGGGTGCATTTGGGATCATTTCGTAACTGCATGAAACTCGGTGCAAAACGGGGTGAACTGGTGCAATTAATGCAAAAGTTCGTGCCACGAAGTCACGTTGGGATTTTTCGCAACGAACGCACCCAATCCACCCCATTGGACCCTAAACTCATGTTTTGGTGCGTTTCATAGTGTTTGTGTGCATTTGGGTTCATTTCGTAACTGCATGAAACTCGGTGCGAAACGGAGTGAACTTGAGCAATTAATGCAAAAGGTCGTGCCACGAAGTCACATCGGGATTTTTCGCAACAATGCACCCAATCCACCCCATTGGACCCTAAACTAATGTTTCAGTCTATTTCGTAGTATTTGGGTGCATTTGGGATCGTTTCGTAACTGCATGAAACATGGTGCAAAAACATACTGAACTGTGCAAAAGTTCGTGCCATGAAGTCACGTTATAATTTTTCCCAACAAACGCACCTAGTCCACCCCATTGGACCCTAAACTCATGTTTTGGTGCCTTTCAAAGTGTTTGGGTGCATTTTGGATAGTTTCTTTACTGCATGAAACTTGGTGCAAAACGGGGAGAACTGGTGGAATTAATGCAAAAGTTCGTGCCACGAAGTGACATCGGGATTTTTTGCAACCAACGCACCCAATCCACCCCATTGGACCCTAAACTCATGTTTTGGTGCCTTTCATAGTGTTTGGGTGCATTTGGGATTATTTCGTATCTGCATGAAACTTGTTAGAAGACATACTGAACTTGTGCAATTAATGCAAAAGTTCGTGCCACGAAGTCGCGTTGTAATTTTTCGCAACCAACGCACCTGATCCACCCCATTAGTCCCTAAACACATTTTTGTGTGTTTCATAGTGTTTGGGCGCATTTGGGATAGTTTCGTAACTGCATGAAACTCGGGGCAAAATGGGGTGAACTTGAGCAATTAATGCAAAAGTTCGTGCCACGAAGTCACGTCGGGAGTTTTCGCAACAACGCACCCAATCCACCCCATTGGACCCTAAACTAATGTTTCGGTTCATTTCGTAGTATTTGGGTGCATTTGGGATCCTTTCGTCACTGCATGAAACTTGTTGCAAAACATACTGAACTGGTACAATTAATACTGTTCATGCCACGAATTTAAATTGTAATTTTTGCAACAAACACAAATGAACCACCCCGTTGGACCCTAAACTCATGTTTTGTTGGTTTCATAGTGTTTGGGTGCATTTAGGATCATTTCGTAACTGCATGAAACTTGTTGCAAAACGTACTGAACTAGTGCAATTAATGCAAAAGTTCATGCCACGAAGT
Organism: Panicum virgatum; assembly: GCF_016808335.1. Taxonomy (NCBI): domain Eukaryota; kingdom Viridiplantae; phylum Streptophyta; class Magnoliopsida; order Poales; family Poaceae; genus Panicum; species Panicum virgatum. The sequence goes on from NW_024376273.1 coordinate 92,291, forward strand.
CGCGTTGTAATTTTTCGCAATGAACGCACCTGATCCACCCCATTAGACCCTAAACTCATTTTTTTGTGCGTTTCATAGTGTTTGGGCGCATTTGGGATAGTTTTGTAACTGCATGAAACTCGGTGCAAAACGGGGCGAACTTGAGCAATTAATGCAAAAGTTCATGCCACGAAGTCACGTCGGGATTTTTCGCAACAACGCACCCAATCCACCACATTGGACCCTAAACTAATGTTTCGGTTCATTTCGTAGTATTTGGGTGCATTTGGGATCCTTTCGTCACTGCATGAAACTTGTTGCAAAACATACTCAACTGGTGCAATTAATACATAAGTTCGTGCCACGAAGTCACGTTGTAAGTTTCCCAACGAACACACCTGATCCACCCCATTGGACCCTAAACTCATTTTTTTGTGTGTTTCATAGTGTTTGGGTGCATTTAGGATCATTTCGTAACTGCATGAAACTCGGTGCAAAACGGGGTGAACTGGTGCAATTAATGCAAAAGTTTGTGCCACGAAGTCACATCGGGATTTTTCGCGATAGACGCACCCTATCCACCCCATTGGACCCTAAAGTAATGTTTCAGTATGTTTTGTAGTATTTGGGTGCATTTGGTATCGTTTCGTAACTGCATGAAACTTGGTGCAAAACATACTGAACTGGTGCAATTAATGCAAAAGTTTGTGCCACGAAGTCATGTTGTAATTTTTCCCAACAAATGCACCCGATCCACCCCATTGTACTCTAAACTCATGTTTTGGTGCCTTTCATAGTGTTTGGGTGCATTTGGGATCATTTCGTAACTGCATGAAACTCGGTGCAAAACGGGGTGAACTGGTGCAATTAATGCAAAAGTTCGTGCCACGAAGTCACGTCGGGATTTTCGCGACGGACGCACCCTATCCACCCCATTGGACCCTAAACTAATGTTTCAGTATGTTTTGTAGTATTTGGGTGCATTTGGGATCGTTTCGTAACTGCATGAAACTTGGTGCAAAACATACTGAACTGGTGCAATTAATGAAAAAGTTCGTGCCACGAAGTGACGTTGTAATTTTTCCCAACAATCGCACCTGATCCACCCCATTGGACTCTAAACTCATGTTTTGGTGCCTTTCATAGTGTTTGGGTGCCTATGGGATCATTTCGTAACTGCATGAAACTCGGTGCAAAACGGGGTGAACTGTTGCAATTAATGCAAAAGTTCGTGCCACGAACTCACGGGGATTTTTCTCAACGAATGCACCCAATCCACCCCATTGGACCCTAAACTAATGTTTCGGTCCGTTTCATAGTATTTGGGTGCATTTGGGATCGTTTCGTAACTGCATGAAACTTGTTGCAAAACATACTGAACTGGTACAATTAATACTGTTCATGCCACGAATTCAAATTGTAATTTTTTGCAACAAACACAAATGAACCACCCCGTTGGACCCTAAACTCGTGTTTTGTTGGTTTCATAGTGTTTGGGTGCATTTGGGATCATTTCGTAACTGCATGAAACTTGTTGCAAAACGTACTGAACTAGTGCAATTAATGCAAAAGTTCGTGCCACGAAGTCGCGTTGTAATTTTTCGCAACGAATGCACCTGATCCACCCCATTAGACCCTAAACTCATTTTTTTGTGCGTTTCATATTGTTTGGGCGCATTTGGGATAGTTTTGTAACTGCATGAAACTCGGTGCAAAACGGGGCGAACTTGAGCAATTAATGCAAAAGTTCATGCCACGAAGTCACGTCGGGATTTTTCGCAACAACGCACCCAATCCACCCCATTGGACCCTAAACTAATGTTTCGGTTCATTTCGTAGTATTTGGGTGCATTTGGGATCCTTTCGTCACTGCATGAAACTTGTTGCAAAACATACTCAACTGGTGCAATTAATACATAAGTTCGTGCCACGAAGTCACGTTGTAAGTTTCCCAACGAACACACCTGATCCACCCCATTGGACCCTAAACTTATTTTTTGGTGTGTTTCATAGTGTTTGGGTGCAGTTAGGATCATTTCGTAACTGCATGAAACTCGGTGCAAAACGGGGTGAACTGGTGCAATTAATGCAAAAGTTTGTGCCACGAAGTCACATCGGAATTTTTCGCGATAGACGCACCCTATCCACCCCATTGGACCCTAAAGTAATGTTTCAGTATGTTCTGTAGTATTTGGGTGCATTTGGTATCGTTTCGTAACTGCATGAAACTTGGTGCAAAACATACTGAACTGGTGCAACTAACGCAAAAGTTTGTGCCACGAAGTCATGTTGTAATTTTTCCCAACAAATGCACCCGATCCTCCCCATTGGACTCTAAACTCATGTTTTGGTGCCTTTCATAGTGTTTGGGTGCATTTGGGATCATTTCGTAACTGCATGAAACTCGGTGCAAAACGGGGTGAACTGGTGCAATTAATGCAAAAGTTCGTGCCACGAAGTCACGTCGGGATTTTCGCGACGGACGCACCCTATCCACCCCATTGGACCCTAAACTAATGTTTCAGTATGTTTTGTAGTATTTGGGTGCATTTGGGATCGTTTCGTAACTGCATGAAACTTGGTGCAAAACATACTGAACTGGTGCAATTAATGCAAAAGTTCGCGCCACGAAGTCACGTTGTAATTTTTCCCAACAATCGCACCTGATCCACCCCATTGGACTCTAAACTCATGTTTTGGTGCCTTTCATAGTGTTTGGGTGCCTATGGGATCATTTCGTAACTGCATGAAACTCGGTGCAAAACGGGGTGAACTGTTGCAATTAATGCAAATGTTCGTGCCACGAATTCACGGGGATTTTTCTCAACGAATGCACCCAATCCACCCCATTGGACCCTAAACTAATGTTTCGGTCCGTTTCATAGTATTTGGGTGCATTTGGGATCGTTTCGTAACTGCATGAAACTTGTTGCAAAACATACTGAACTGGTACAATTAATACTGTTCATGCCACGAATTCAAATTGTAATTTTTTGCAACAAACACAAATGAACCACCCCGTTGGACCCTAAACTCATGTTTTGTTGGTTTCATAGTGTTTGGGTGCATTTGGGATCATTTCGTAACTGCATGAAACTTGTTGCAAAACGTACTGAACTAGTGCAATTAATGCAAAAGTTCGTGCCACGAAGTCGCGTTGTAATTTTTCACAACGAACGCACCTGATCCACCCCATTAGACCCAAAACTCATTTTTTGTGCGTTTCATAGTGTTTGGGCGCATTTGGGATAGTTTTGTAACTGCATGAAACTCGGTGCAAAACGGGGCGAACTTGAGCAATTAATGCAAAAGTTCATGCCACGAAGTCACGTCGGGATTTTTCGCAACAACGCACCCAATCCACCCCATTGGACCCTAAACTAATGTTTCGGTTCATTTCGTAGTATTTGGGTGCATTTGGGATCCTTTCGTCACTGCATGAAACTTGTTGCAAAACATACTCAACTGGTGCAATTAATGCATAAGTTCGTGCCCCGAAGTCACGTTGTAAGTTTCCCAACGAACACACCTGATCCACCCCATTGGACCCTAAACTCATTTTTTGGTGTGTTTCATAGTGTTTGGGTGCATTTAGGATCATTTCGTAACTGCATGAAACTCGGTGCAAAACGGGGTGAACTGGTGCAATTAATGCAAAAGTTTGTGCCACGAAGTCACATCGGGATTTTTCGCGATAGACGCACCCTATCCACCCCATTGGACCCTAAAGTAATGTTTCAGTATGTTTTGTAGTATTTGGGTGCATTTGGTATCGTTTCGTAACTGCATGAAACTTGGTGCAAAACATACTGAACTGGTGCAATTAACGCAAAAGTTTGTGCCACGAAGTCATGTTGTAATTTTTCCCAACAAATGCACCCGATCCACCCCATTGGACTCTAAACTCATGTTTTGGTGCCTTTCATAGTGTTTGGGTGCATTTGGGATCATTTCGTAACTGCATGAAACTCGGTGCAAAACGGGGTGAACTGGTGCAATTAATGCAAAAGTTCGTGCCACGAAGTCACGTCGGGATTTTCGCGACGGACGCACCCTATCCACCCCATTGGACCCTAAACTAATATTTCAGTATGTTTTGTAGTATTTGGGTGCATTTGGGATCGTTTCGTAACTGCATGAAACTTGGTGCAAAACATACTGAACTGGTGCAATTAATGCAAAAGTTCGTGCCACGAAGTCATGTTGTAATTTTTATCATCAAACGCACTTGATCCACCCCATTGGACTCTAAACTCATGTTTTGGTGCCTTTCATAGTGTTTGGGTGCCTATGGGATCATTTCGTAACTGCATGAAACTCGGTACAAAACGGGGTGAACTGTTGCAATTAATGCAAAAGTTCGTGCCACGAAGTCACAGGGATTTTTCTCAACGAATGCACCCAATCCACCCCATTGGACCCTAAACTAATGTTTCGGTCCGTTTCATAGTATTTGGGTGCATTTGGGATCGTTTCGTAACTGCATGAAACTTGTTGCAAAACATACTGAACTGGTACAATTAATACTGTTCATGCCACGAATTCAGATTGTAATTTTTGCAACAAACACAAATGAACCACCCCGTTGGACCCTAAACTCATGTTTTGTTGGTTTCATAGTGTTTGGGTGCATTTGGGATCATTTCGTAACTGCATGAAACTTGTTGCAAAACGTACTGAACTAGTGCAATTAATGCAAAAGTTCGTGCCACGATGTCGCGTTGTAATTTTTCGCAACGAACGCACCTGATCCACCCCATTAGACCCTAAACTCATTTTTTTCTGCGTTTCATAGTGTTTGGGCGCATTTGGGATAGTTTTGTAACTGCATGAAACTCGGTGCAAAACGGGGCGAACTTGAGCAATTAATGCAAAGGTTCATGCCACGAAGTCACGTCGGGATTTTTCGCAACAACGCACCCAATCCACCCCATTGGACCCTAAACTAATGTTTCAGTTCATTTCGTAGTATTTGGGGTGCATTTGGGATCCTTTCGTCACTGCATGAAACTTGTTGCAAAACATACTCAACTGGTGCAATTAATACATAAGTTCGTGCCCCGAAGTCACGTTGTAAGTTTCCCAACGAACACACCTGATCCACCCCATTGGACCCTAAACTCATTTTTGGTGTGTTTCATAGTGTTTGGGTGCATTTAGGATCATTTCGTAACTGCATGAAACTCGGTGCAAAACGGGGTGAACTGGTGCAATTAATGCAAAAGTTTGTGCCACGAAGTCACATCGGGATTTTTCGCGATAGACGCACCCTATCCACCACATTGGACCCTAAAGTAATGTTTCAGTATGTTTTGTAGTATTTGGGTGCATTTGGTATCGTTTCGTAACTGCATGAAACTTGGTGCAAAACATACTGAACTGGTGCAATTAACGCAAAAGTTTGTGCCACGAAGTCATGTTGTAATTTTTCCCAACAAATGCACCCGATCCACCCCATTGGACTCTAAACTCATGTTTTGGTGCCTTTCATAGTGTTTGGGTGCATTTGGGATCATTTCGTAACTGCATGAAACTCGGTGCAAAACGGGGTGAACTGGTGCAATTAATGCAAAAGTTCGTGCCACGAAGTCACGTCGGGATTTTCGCGACGGACGCACCCTATCCACCCCATTGGACCCTAAACTAATATTTCAGTATGTTTTGTAGTATTTGGGTGCATTTGGGATCGTTTCGTAACTGCATGAAACTTGGTGCAAAACATACTGAACTGGTGCAATTAATGCAAAAGTTCGTGCCACGAAGTCATGTTGTAATTTTTATCAACAAACGCACCGGATCCACCCCATTGGACTCTAAACTCATGTTTTGGTGCCTTTCATAGTGTTTGGGTGCCTATGGGATCATTTCGTAACTGCATGAAACTCGGTACAAAACGGGGTGAACTGTTGCAATTAATGCAAAAGTTCGTGCCACGAAGTCATGGGGATTTTTCTCAACGAATGCACCCAATCCACCCCATTGGACCCTAAACTAATGTTTCGGTCCGTTTCATAGTATTTGGGTGCATTTGGGATCGTTTCATAACTGCATTAAACTTGTTGCAAAACATACTGAACTGGTACAATTAATACTGTTCATGCCACGAAATCAGATTGTAATTTTTGCAACAAACACAAATGAACCACCCCGTTGGACCCTAAACTCATGTTTTGTTGGTTTCATAGTGTTTGGGTGCATTTGGGATCATTTCGTAACTGCATGAAACTTGTTGCAAAACGTACTGAACTAGTGCAATTAATGCAAAAGTTCGTGCCACGATGTCGCGTTGTAATTTTTCGCAACGAACGCACCTGATCCACCCCATTAGACCCTAAACTCATTTTTTTCTGCGCTTCATAGTGTTTGGGCGCATTTGGGATAGTTTTGTAACTGCATGAAACTCGGTGCAAAACGGGGCGAACTTGAGCAATTAATGCAAAAGTTCATGCCACGAAGTCACGTCGGGATTTTTTGCAACAACGCACCCAATCCACCCCATTGGACCCTAAACTAATGTTTCGGTTCATTTCGTAGTATTTGGGTGCATTTGGGATCCTTTCGTCACTGCATGAAACTTGTTGCAAAACATACTCAACTGGTGCAATTAATACATAAGTTCGTGCCACGAAGTCACGTTGTAAGTTTCCCAACGAACACACCTGATCCACCCCATTGGACCCTAAACTCATTTTTTGGTGTGTTTCATAGTGTTTGGGTGTATTTAGGATCATTTCGTAACTGCATGAAACTCGGTGCAAAACGGGGTGAACTGGTGCAATTAATGCAAAAGTTTGTACCACGAAGTCACATCGGGATTTTTCGCGATAGAAGCACCCTATCCACCCCATTGGACCCTCAAGTAATGTTTCAGTATGTTTTGTAGTATTTGGGTGCATTTGGTATCGTTTCGTAACTGCATGAAACTTGGTGCAAAACATACTGAACTGGTGCAATTAATGCAAAAGTTTGTGCCACGAAGTCATGTTGTAATTTTTCCCAACAAATGCACCCGATCCACCCCATTGGACTCTAAACTCATGTTTTGGTGCCTTTCATAGTGTTTGGGTGCATTTGGGATCATTTCGTAACTGCATGAAACTCGGTGCAAAATGGGGTGAACTGGTGCAATTAATGCAAAAGTTCGTGCCACGAAGTCACGTCGGGATTTTTCGCAACGAACGCACCCAATCCACCCCATTGGACCCTAAACTTATGTTTTGGTGCGTTTCATAGTGTTTTGGGTGCATTTGGGATCATTTCGTAAGTGCATGAAACTCGGTGCAAAACGGGGTGAACTTGTGCAATTAATGCAAAAGTTCGTGCCACGGAGTCAGGTCATGATTTTTTGCAACAACACCCCAATCCACCCCATTGGACCCTAAACTAATGTTTCGGTCCGTTCGTAGTATTTGGGTGCATTTGGGATCGTTTCGTCACTGCTTGAAACTTGTTGCAAAACATACTGAACTAGTGCAATTAATACAAAAGTTTGTGCCAAGAAGTCACATTGTAATTTTACGCAATGAACGCACCTGATCCACCCCATTGGACCCTAAACTCATGTTTTGGTGTGTTTCATAGTGTTTGGATGCATTTTCGATCGTTTCGTAACTGCATGAAACTCGGCGCGAAATAGGATGAACTGGAGCAATTAATGCAAAAATCCGTGCCACGAAGTCACGTCGGGATTTTTCTCAACGAATGCACCCAATCCACCCCATTGGACCCTAAACTAATGTTTCGGTCCGTTTCATAGTATTTGGGTGCATTTGAGATCGTTTCGTCACTGCATGAAACTTGTTGCAAAACATACTGAACTGGTGCAATTAATACATAAGTTCGTGCCACGAAGTCACGTTGTAATTTTCGCAACGAACACACCTGATCCACCCCATTGGACCCTAAACTCATGTTTTGGTGTGTTTCATAGTGTTTGGGTTCATTTGGGATCATTTCGTAACTACATGAAACTCGGTGCAAAACGGGTGAACTGGTGCAATTAATGCAAAAGTTTGTGCTACGAAGTCACATCGGGATTTTTCACGACGGACGCACCCTATCCACCCCATTGGACCCTAAAGTAATGTTTCAGTATGTTTTGTAGTATTTGGGTGCATTTCGGATCGTTTCGTAACTGCATGAAACTTGGTGCAAAACATACTGAACTGGTGCAATTAATGCAAAATTTTGTGCCACGAAGTCACGTTGTAATTTTTCCCAAGAAATGCACCCGATCCACCCCATTGGACTCTAAACTCATGTTTTGGTGCCTTTCATATTGTTTGGGTGCATTTGGGATCATTTCGTAACTGCATGAAACTCGGTGCAAAACGGGGTGAACTGGTGCGATTAATGCAAAAGTTTGTGCCACAAAGTCACGTCGGGATTTTTACGCAATGAACGCACCTGATCCACCCCATTGGACCCTAAACTCATGTTTTGGTGTGTTTCATAGTGTTTGGGTGCATTTTCGATCGTTCCGTAACTGCAAGAAACTCGGCGCGAAACAGGGTGAACTGGAGCAATTAATGCAAACGTTCGTGCCACGGAGTCACATCTGGATTTTTTGCAACAACGCACCCAATCCACCCCATTGGACCCTAAACTAATGTTTCGGTCCGTTTCGTAGTATTTGGGTGCATTTGGGATCATTTCGTCACTGCATGAAACTTGTTGCAAAACATACTGAACTGGTGCAATTAATACAAAAGTTTGTGCCGCGAAGTCACATTGTAATTTTACGCAATGAAACTCGGTGCAAAATGGGGTGAACTAGTGCATAGTGTTTGGGTTCATTTGGGATCATTTCGTAAGTGCATGAAACTCGGTGCAAAATGGGGTGAACTGGTGCAATTAATGCAAAAGTTCGTGCCACGAACTCACTTCAGGATTTTTTGCAATAAACGGACCCAATCAAACCCATTGGACCCTAAACTAATATTTCGGTGCGTTTCGTAGTATTTGGGTACATTTGGGATCGTTCCGTAACTAAATGAAACTTGTTTCAAAACATACTTAACTGGTTCAATTAATATAAAATTTCGTGCCACGAAGTCACATTGTATTTTTCACAACAAATGCACCTGATTCACCCCATTGGACCCTAAACTCATGTTTTGGTGTGTTTCATAGTGTTTGGGTGCATTTGGGATCATTTCGTAACTGCATGAAACTCGGTGCAAAACAGGGTGAACTGGTGCAATTAATGCAAAAGTTCGTGCCACAAAGTCACGTCGAGATTTTTCGCAACGAATGCACCCAATCCACCACATTGGACCCCAAACTAATGTTTCGGTCTCTTTTGTAGTATTTGGGTACATTTGGGATCATTTCGTAACTGCATGAAACTTGGTGCAAAACATACTGAATTGGTGCAATTATTGCAAAAGTTCGTGCCACGAAGTCACGTTGTAATTTTCCCCAACAAACACACCTGATCCACCCCACTGGACCCTAAATTCATGTTTTTGTGCCTTTCATGGTGTTTGGGTGCATTTGGGATCATTTCATAACTGCATGAACTCGGTGCAAAACGGGGTGAACTGGTGCAATTAATGCAAAAGTTCGTGCCACGAAGTCACGTCTGGATCTTTCGCAATGAACGCACCCAATCCACCCCATTGGACCCTAAACTCATGTTTTGGTGCATTTCATAGTGTTTGTGTGCATTTGGGTTCATTTCGTAACTGCATGAAACTCGGTGCAAAACATACTGAACTGGTGCAATTAATGCAAAAGTTCGTGCTACGAAGTCATGTTGTAATTTTTCCCAACAAATGCACCTGATCCAACCCATTGGACCCTAAACTCATGTTTTGGTGCCTTTCATAGTGTTTGGGTGCATTTGGGATCATTTCGTAACTGCATGAAACTCGGTGCAAAAACGGGGTGAACAGGTGCAATTAATGTAAAAGTTCGTGCCACGAAGTCACGTCGGGATTTTTTGCAACGAACGGACCCAATCCACCCCATTGGACCCTAAACTCATGTTTTGGTGCATTTCGTAGTGTTTGTGTCCATTTGGGTTCATTTCGTAACTGCATGAAACTCGGTGCAAAATGGGGTGAACTTGGGCAATTAATGCAAAAGTTCGTGCCACAAAATCACGTCGGGATTTTTTGCAACAAGGCACCCAATCCACCCCATTGGAACCTAAACTAATGTTTCGGTCCGTTTCGTAGTATTTGGGTGCATTTTGGATCGTTTCGTCACTGCATGAAACTTGGTGCAAAACATACTGAACTGGTGCAATTAATACAAAGTTCGTGCCACGAAGTCACATTGTAGTTTTACGCAACAAACGCACCTGATCCACCGCATTGGACCCTAAACTCATGTTTTGGTGTGTTTCACAGTGTTTGGGTGCATTTTCGATCATTTCGTAACTACATGAAACTCGGTGCAAAACAGGGTGAATGGGAGCAACTAATGCAAAAGTTCGTGCCATGAAGTCACGTCGGGATTTTTCACAACGAATGCACCCAATCCACCCCATTGGACCCTAAACTAATGTTTCGGTCCGTTTCATAGTATTTGGGTGCATTTGGGATCATTTCGTAACTGCATGAAACTTGTAGCAAAACATGCTAAACTTGTGCAATTAATACAAAAATTTCGTGCCACGAAGTCACATTGTATTTCTCGCAACGAATGCACCTGATCCACCCCATTGGACCCTAAACTCATGTTTTGGTGTGTTTCAATGTGATTGGGTGCATTTGGTATCGTTTCGTAACTGCATGAAACTTGTTGCAAAACATACTGAACTGGTACAATTAATAAATAAGTTTGTACCACGAATTCACGTTGTAATTTTCACAACGAACGACCTGATCCACCCCATTGGACCCTAAACTCATGTTTTGGTATGTTTCATAGTGTTTGGGTGCATTTGGGATCATTTCGAAACTGCATGAAACGCTGTGCAAAACGGGGTGAACTAGTGCATTTAATGCAAAAGTTTGTGCCACGAAGTCACATCGGGATTTTTCACAATGGATGCGCCCGATCCACCCCATTGGACCCTAAAGTAATTTTTCGATATGTTTTGTAGTATTTGGGTGCATTTAGGATCGTTTCGTAACTGCATGAAACTCAGTACAAAACTTACTGAACTGGTGCAATTAATGCAAAAGTTCGTGCCACGAAGTCACATTGTATTTTTTTCCCAACAAACGTACCTGATCCACCCCATTGGACCCTAAACTAATGTTTCGGTCCATTTCATAGTGTTTGGGTGCATTTGGGATCGTTTCGTAACTGCATGAAACTCGGTACAAAACATACTGAACTGGTGCAATTAATGCAAAAATTCGTGCCACGAAGTCACGTTAGTATTTTTTGCAACGAGCGCACCCAATCCTCCCCATTGGACCCTACACTCATGTTTTGGTGTGTTTCATAGTGTTTGTGTGCATTTGGGTTCATTTCGTAAGTGCATGAAACTCGGTGCAAAACGGGGTGAACTGGTGCAATTAATGCAAAAGTTCGAGCCACGAAGTCAATTTAGGATTTTTCGCAACGAACGGACCCAATCAACCCCATTGGACCCTAAACTAATGTTTCGGTCCGTTTTGTAGTATTTGGGTGCATTTGGGATTGTTCTGTAACTGCATGAAACTTGTTGCAAAACATACTGAACTGGTTCAATTAACGCAAAAGTTCGTGCCACGAAGTCGCGTTGTAATTTTTCGCAACCAACACACCTAATCCACCCCATTGGACCCTAAACATATGTTTTGGTGTGTTTCATAGTGTTTGGGTGCATTTGGGATCATTTCATAACTGCATGAAACTCGGTGCAAAACGGGATGAATTGGTGCAATTAATGCAAAAGTTTGTGCCACGAAGTCACTTCGGGATTTTTCACAACGGACGCACCCTATCCACCCCATTGGACCCTAAAGTAATGTTTTAGTATATTTTGTAGTATTTGGGTGCATTTGGGATCGTTTCGTAACTGCATGAAACTTGGTGCAAAACATACTGAATTGGTGCAATTATTGCAAAAGTTCGTGCCACGAAGTCATGTTGTAATTTTCCCCAACAAACACACCTGTTCCACAACACTGGACCCTAAACTCATGTTTTGGTGCATTTCATATTGTTTGGGTGCATTTGGGATCTTTTTGTAACTGCATGAAACTTGGTGCAAAACGGGATGAATGGGTGCAATTAATGCAAAAGTTCGTGGCACGAAGTCACGTCGGGATTTTTTGCAACGGACGCACCATATCACCCCATTGGACCCTAAAGTAAAGTTTTCGTTTGTTTTGTAGTATTTGGGATCCTTTCGTAACTGCATGAAACTTGGTGCAAAACATACTGAACTGGTGCAATTAATGCAAAAGTTCGTGCTATGAAATCATATTGTAATTTTTCCAAATAAATGCACCTGATCCAGCCCATTGGACCCTAAACTCATGTTTTGGTGCCTTTCATAGTGTTTGGGTGCATTTGGGATCATTTCGTAACTGCATGAAACTCGGTGCAAAACAGGGTGAACTGTGCAATTAATGAAAAAGTTAGTGCCACAAAGTCACGTTGGGATTTTTTTTGCAACGAACGCACCCAATCCACCCCATTGGACCCTAAACTCATGTTTTGGTGCGTTTCGTAGTGTTTGTGTGCATTTGGGTTCATTTCGTAACTGCATGAAACTTGTTGCAAAACATGCTAAACTGGTGCAATTAATAAAAAAATTTCGTGCCACGAAGTCACATTGTATTTTTCGCAACGAACGCACCTGATCCACCCCATTGGACCCTAAACTCATGTTTTGGTGTGTTTCAATGTGTTTGGGTGCATTTGGTATCGTTTCGTAACTGCATGAAACTTGTTGCAAAACATACTGAACTGGTACAATTAATAAATAAGTTTGTACCACGAATTCACATTGTAATTTTCACAACGAACGACCTGATCCACCCCATTGGACCCTAAACTCATGTTTTGGTATGTTTCATAGTGTTTGGGTGCATTTGGGATCTTTTCGTAACTTCATGAAACGCTGTGCAAAACGGGGTGAACTGGTGCATTTAATGCAAAAGTTTGTGCTACGAAGTCACATCGGGATTTTTCACAATGCATGCACCCGATCCACCCCATTGGACCCTAAAGTAATGTTTCGATATGTTTTGTAGTATTTGGGTGCATTTAGGATCGTTTCGTAACTGCATGAAACTCAGTACAAAACTTACTGAACTGGTGCAATTAATGCAAAAGTTCGTGCCACGAAGTCACATTGTATTTTTTTCCCAACAAACGAACCTGATCCTCCCCATTGGACCCTAAACTAATGTTTCAGTCCGTTTCATAGTGTTTGGGTGCATTTGGGATCGTTTCGTAACTGCATGAAACTCGGTACAAAACATACTGAACTGGTGCAATTAATGCAAACATTCGTGCCACGAAGTCACGTTAGTATTTTTTGCAACGAGCGCACCCAATCCTCTCCATTGGACCCTACACTCATGTTTTGGTGTGTTTCATAGTGTTTGTGTGCATTTGGGTTCATTTCGTAAGTGCATGAAACTCGGTGCAAAACGGGGTGAACTGGTGCAATTAATGCAAAAGTTCGAGCCACGAAGTCAATTCAGGATTTTTCGCAACTAACGGACCCAATCAACCCCATTGGACCCTAAACTAATGTTTCGGTCCGTTTTGTAGTATTTGGGTGCATTTGGGATTGTTCTGTAACTGCATGAAACTTGTTGCAAAACATACTGAACTGGTTCAATTAACGCAAAAGTTCGTGCCACGAAGTCGCGTTGTAATTTTTCGCAACCAACACACCTAATCCACCCCATTGGACCCTAAACTTATGTTTTGGTGTGTTTCATAGTGTTTGGGTGCATTTGGGATCATTTCATAACTGCATGAAACTCGGTGCAAAACGGGATGAATTGGTGCAATTAATGCAAAAGTTTGTGCCACGAAGTCACTTCGGGATTTTTCACAACGGACGCACCCTATCCACCCCATTGGACCCTAAAGTAATGTTTTAGTATGTTTTGTAGTATTTGGGTGCACTTGGGATCGTTTCGTAACTGCATGAAACTTGGTGCAAAACATACTGAATTGGTGCAATTATTGCAAAAGTTCGTGCCACGAAGTCATGTTGTAATTTTCCCCAACAAACACACCTGTTCCAACCCACTGGACCCTAAACTCATGTTTTGGTGCATTTCATGGTGTTTGGGTGCATTTGGGATCATTTCGTAACTGCATGAAACTCGGTGCAAAACAGGGTGAACTGGTGCAATTAATGCAAAAGTTCGTGCCACGAAGTCACATCGCGATTTTTAGCAACGGACGCACCCAATCCACCCCATTGGACCCTAGACTCATGTTTTGGTGTGTTTCATAGTGTTTGTGTGCATTTGGGTTCATTTCGTAACTGCATGAAACTCGGTGCAAAACATACTGAACTGGTGCAATTAATGCAAATGTTCGTGCTACGAAGTCATGTTGTAATTTTTCCCAACAAATGCACCTGATCCAGCCCATTGGACCCTAAACTCATGTTTTGGTGCCTTTCATAGTGTTTGGGTGCATTTGGGATCATTTCGTAACTGCATGAAACTCGGTGCAAAAACAGGGTGAACTGGTGCAATTAATGCAAAAGTTCGTGCCACAAAGTCACGTCGGGATTTTTTGCAACGAACGCACCCAATCCACCCCATTGGACCCTAAACTCATGTTTTGGTGCGTTTCGTAGTGTTTGTGTGCATTTGGGTTCATTTCGTAACTGCATGAAACTCGGTGCAAAACGGGGTGAACTTGGGCAATTAATGCAAAAGTTCGTGCCACGTAGTCACGTTGGAATTTTTTACAACAAGGCACCCAATCCACCCCATTGGACCCTAAACTAATGTTTTGGTCTGTTTCATAGTATTTGTGTGCATTTGGGATCGTTTCGTCACTGCATGAATCTTGTTGCATAACATACTGAACTGGTGCAATTAATACACAGTTCGTGCCACGAAGTCACATTGTAATTTTACGCAACAAACACACCTGATCCACCCCATTGGACCCTAAACTCATGTTTTGGTGTGTTTCACAGTGTTTGGGTGCATTTTCGATCATTTCGTAACTACATGAAACTCGGTGCAAAATAGGGTGAACTGGAGCAGTTAATGCAAAAGTTCGTGCCACGAAGTCACGTCGGGATTTTTAGCAACGAATGCACCCAATCCACCCCATTGGACCCTAAACTAATGTTTTGGTCCGTTTCATAGTATTTGGGTGCATTTGGGATCATTTCGTAACTGCATGAAACTTGTTGCAAAACATGGTAAACTGGTGCAATTAATACAAAATTTCGTGCCATGAAGTCACATTGTATTTTTCGCAACGAATGCACCTGATCCACCCCATTGGAACCTAAACTCATGTTTTGGTGTGTTTCAATGTGTTTGGGTGCATTTGGGATCGTTTCGTAACTGCATGAAACTTGTTGCAAAACAGACTGAACAGGTACAATTAATAAATAAGTTTGTACCACGAATTCACGTTGTAATTTTCACAACGAACGACCTGATCCACCCCATTGGACCCTAAACTCATGTTTTGGTACGTTTCATAGTGTTTGGGTGCATTTGGGTTCATTTCGTAACTGCATGAAACTCGGTGCAAAACGGGGTGAACTGGTGCATTTAATGCAAAACTTTGTGCCACGAAGTCACATCGGGATTTTTCACAATGGATGCACCCGATCCACCCCATTGGACCCTAAAGTAATTTTTCGATATGTTTTGTAGTATTTGGGTGCATTTGGGATCGTTTCGTAACTGCATGAAACTCGGTACAAAACATACTGAACTGGTGCAATTAATGCAAAAGTTCGTGCCACGAAGTCACATTATATTTTTTCCCAACAAACGAACTTGATCCACCCCATTGGACCCTAAACTAATGTTTCGGTCCGTTTCATAGTGTTTGGGTGCATTGGGGATCGTTTCGTAACTGCATGAAACTCGGTACAAAACATACTGAACTGGTGCAATTAATGCAAAAATTCGTGCCACGAAGTCACGTCGGGATTTTTTGCAACGAGCGCACCCAATCCTCCCCATTGGACCCTACACTCATGTTTTGGTGTGTTTCATAGTGTTTGTGTGCATTTGGGTTCATTTCGTAAGTGCATGAAACTCGGTGCAAAACGGGGTGATGTGGTGCAATTAATGCAAAAGTTTGTGCCACGAAGTCACTTCGGGATTTTTCACAACGGACGCACCCTATCCACCCCATTGGACAGTAAAGTAATGTTTTAGTATATTTTGTAGTATTTGGGTGCATTTGGGATCGTTTCGTAACTGCATGAAACTTGGTGCAAAACATACTGAATTGGTGCAATTATTGCAAAAGTTCGTGCCACGAAGTCACGTTGTAATTTTCCCCAACAAACACACCTGTTCCACCCCACTGGACCCTAAACTCATGTTTTGGTGCATTTCATATTGTTTGGGTGCATTTGGGATCTTTTTGTAACTGCATGAAACTTGGTGCAAAACGGGATGAATTGTTGCAATTAATGCAAAAGTTTGTGCCACGAAGTCACATCGCGATTTTTAGCAACGGTCGCACCCTATCCACCCCATTGTACCCTAAAGTAAAGTTTTCGTATGTTTTGTAGCATTTGGGTGCATTTGGGATCGTTTCGTAACTGCATGAAACTTGGTGCAAAACATACTGAACTGGTGCAATTAATGCAAAAGTTCGTGCTACGAATTCATGTTGTAATTTTTCCAATCAAATGCACCTGATTCAGCCCATTGGACCCTAAACTCATGTTTTGGTGCCTTTCATAGTGTTTGGGTGCATTTGGGATCATTTTGTAACTGCATGAAACTCGGTGCAAAAACGGGGTGAACTGGTGCAATTAATGTAAAAGTTCGTGCCACGAAGTCACGTCGGGATTTTTTTGCAACGAACGCACCCAATCCACCCCATTGGACCCTAAACTCATGTTTTGGTGCATTTCATAGTGTTTGTGTGCATTTGGGTTCATTTCGTAACTGCATGAAACTTGGTGCAAAACATACTGAACTGGTGCAATTAATGCAAAAGTTCGTGCTACGAAGTCATGTTGTAATTTTTCCAAACAAATGCACCTGATTCAGCCCATTGGACCCTAAACTCATGTTTTGGTGCCTTTCATAGTGTTTGGGTGCATTTGGTATCGTTTCGTAACTGCATGAAACTTGGTGCAAAACATACTGAATTGGTGCAATTATTGCAAAAGTTCGTGCCACGAAGTCACGTTGTAATTTTCCCCAACAAACACACCTGTTCCACCCCACTGGACCCTAAACTCATGTTTTGGTGCATTTGGGATCTTTTTTGTAACTGCATGAAACTTGGTGCAAAAGGGGATGAATTGTTGCAATTAATGCAAAAGTTTGTGCCACGAAGTCACATCGCGATTTTTAGCAACGGACGCACCCTATCCACCCCATTGTACCCTAAAGTAAAGTTTTCGTATGTTTTGTAGTATTTGGGTGCATTTGGGATCGTTTCGTAACTGCATGAAACTTGGTGCAAAACATACTGAACTAGTGCAATTAATGCAAAAGTTCGTGCTACGAAGTCATGTTGCAATTTTTCCAATCAAATGCACCTGATTCAGCCCATTGGACCCTAAACTCATTTTTTGGTGCCTTTCATAGTGTTTGGGTGCATTTGGGATCATTTCGTAACTGCATGAAACTCGGTGCAAAAATGGGGTGAACTGGTGCAATTAATGCAAAAGTTCGTGCCACGAAGTCACGTCGGGATTTTTTTGCAACGAACGCACCCAATCCACCCCATTGGACCCTAAACTCATGTTTTGGTGCATTTCATAGTGTTTGTGTGCATTTGGGTTCATTTCGTAACTGCATGAAACTTGGTGCAAAACATACTGAACTGGTGCAATTAATGCAAAAGTTCGTGCTACGAAGTCATGTTGTAATTTTTCCAAACAAATGCACCTGATTCAGCCCATTGGACCCTAAACTCATGTTTTGGTGCCTTTCATAGTGTTTGGGTGCATTTGGGATCATTTCGTAACTGCATGAAACTTAGTGCAAAAACGGGGTGAACTGGTGCAATTAATGCAAAACATACTGAACTGGTACAATTAATAAATAAGTTTGTACCACGAATTCACGTTGTAATTTTCACAACGAACGACCTGATCCACCCCATTGGACCCTAAACTCATGTTTTGGTATGTTTCATAGTGTTTGGGTGCATTTGGGTTCATTTCGTAACTGCATGAAACGCTGTGCAAAACGGGGTGAACTGGTGCATTTAATGCAAAAGTTTGTGCTACGAAGTCACATCGGGATTTTTCACAATGCATGCACCCGATCCACCCCATTGGACCCTAAAGTAATGTTTCGATATGTTTTGTAGTATTTGGGTGCATTTAGGATCGTTTCGTAACTGCATGAAACTCAGTACAAAACTTACTGAACTGGTGCAATTAATGCAAAAGTTCGTGCCACGAAGTCACATTGTATTTTTTTCCCAACAAACGAACCTGATCCTCCCCATTGGACCCTAAACAAATGTTTCGGTCCGTTTCATAGTGTTTGGGTGCATTGGGGATCGTTTCGTAACTGCATGAAACTCGGTACAAAACATACTGAACTGGTGCAATTAATGCAAAAATTCGTGCCACGAAGTCACGTTAGTATTTTTTGCAACGAGCGCACCCAATCCTCCCCATTGGACCCTACACTCATGTTTTGGTGTGTTTCATAGTGTTTGTGTGCATTTGGGTTCATTTCGTAAGTGCATGAAACTCGGTGCAAAACGGGGTGAACTGGTGCAATTAATGCAAAAGTTCGAGCCACGAAGTCAATTCAGGATTTTTCGCAATGAACGGACCCAATCAACCCCATTGGACCCTAAACTAATGTTTCGGTCCGTTTTGTAGTATTTGGGTGCATTTAGGATTGTTCTGTAACTGCATGAAACTTGTTGCAAAACATACTGAACTGGTTCAATTAACGCAAAAGTTCGTGCCACGAAGTCGCGTTGTAATTTTTCGCAACCAACACACCTAATCCACCCCATTGGACCCTAAACTTATGTTTTGGTGTGTTTCATAGTGTTTGGGTGCATTTGGGATCATTTCATAACTGCATGAAACTCGATGCAAAACGGGATGAATTGGTGCAATTAATGCAAAAGTTTGTGCCACGAAGTCACTTCGGGATTTTTCACAATGGACGCACCCTATCCACCCCATTGGACCCTAAAGTAATGTTTTAGTATGTTTTGTAGTATTTGGGTGCACTTAGGATCGTTTCGTAACTACATGAAACTTGGTGCAAAACATACTGAATTGGTGCAATTATTGCAAAAGTTCGTGCCACGAAGTCATGTTGTAATTTTCCCCAACAAACACACCTGTTCCACCCCACTGGACCCTAAACTCATGTTTTGGTGCCTTTCATGGTGTTTGGGTGCATTTGGGATCATTTCGTAACTGCATGAAACTCGGTGCAAAACGGGGTGAACTAGTGCAATTAATGCAAAAGTTCATGCCACGAAGTCACATCGCGATTTTTAGCAACGGACGCACCCAATCCACCCCATTGGACCCTAAACTCATGTTTTGGTGCATTTCATAGTGTTTGTGTGCATTTGGGTTCATTTCGTAACTGCATGAAACTCGGTGCAAAACATACTGAACTGGTGCAATTAATGCAAAAGTTCGTGCTACGAAGTCATGTTGTAATTTTTCCCAACAAATGCACCTGATCCAGCCCATTGGACCCTAAACTTATGTTTTGGTGCCTTTCATAGTGTTTGGGTGCATTTGGGTTCATTTTGTAACTGCATGAAACTCGGTGCAAAAACGGGGTGAACTGGTGCAATTAATGCAAAAGTTCATGCCACAATGTCACGTCGGGATTTTTTGCAACGA
This sequence comes from Panicum virgatum, assembly GCF_016808335.1. Lineage (NCBI taxonomy): Eukaryota > Viridiplantae > Streptophyta > Magnoliopsida > Poales > Poaceae > Panicum > Panicum virgatum. The sequence goes on from NW_024376273.1 coordinate 112,194, forward strand.
ACGCACCCAATCCACCCCATTGGACCCTAAACTCATGTTTTGGTGCGTTTCGTAGTGTTTGTGTGCATTTGGGTTCATTTCGTAACTGCATGAAACTCGGTGCAAAACGGGGTGAACTTGGGCAATTAATGCAAAAGTTCGTGCCACGTAGTCACGTCGAAATTTTTTGCAACAAGGCACCCAATCCACCCCATTGGACCCTAAACTAATGTTTTGTTCCGTTTCATAGTATTTGGGTGCATTTGGGATCGTTTCGTCACTGCATGAAACTTGTTGCATAACATACTGAACTGGTGCAATTAATACACAGTTCGTGCCACGAAGTCACATTGTAATTTTACGCAACAAACACACCTGATCCACCCCATTGGACCCTAAACTCATGTTTTGGTGTGTTTCACAGTGTTTGGGTGCATTTTCGATCATTTCGTAACTACATGAAACTCGGTGCAAAATAGGGTGAACTGGAGCAGTTAATGCAAAAGTTCGTGCCACGAAGTCACGTCGGGATTTTTAGCAACGAATGCACCCAATCCACCCCATTGGACCCTAAACTAATGTTTTGGTCCGTTTCATAGTATTTGGGTGCATTTGGGATCATTTCGTAACTGCATGAAACTTGTTGCAAAACATGCTAAATTGGTGCAATTAATACAAAATTTCGTGCCACGAAGTCACATTGTATTTTTCGCAACAAACGCACCTGATCCACCCCATTGGACCCTAAACTCATGTTTTGGTGTGTTTCGATGTGTTTGGGTGCATTTGGGATCGCTTCGTAACTGCATGAAACTTGTTGCAAAACAGACTGAACTGGTAAAATTAATAAATAAGTTTGTACCACGAATTCACGTTGTAATTTTCACAACGAACGACCTGATCCACCCCATTGGACCCTAAACTCATGTTTTGGTACGTTTCATAGTGTTTGGGTGCATTTGGGTTCATTTCGTAACTGCACGAAACTCGGTACAAAACGGGGTGAACTGGTGCATTTAATGCAAAAGTTTGTGCCACGAAGTCACATCGGGATTTTTCACAATGGATGCACCCGATCCACCCCATTGGACCCTAAAGTAATTTTTCGATATGTTTTGTAGTATTTGGGTGCATTTGGGATCGTTTCGTAACTGCATGAAACTCGGTACAAAACATACTGAACTGGTGCAATTAATGCAAAAGTTCGTGCCACGAAGTCACATTGTATTTTTTCCCAACAAACGAACTTGATCCACCCCATTGGACCCTAAACTAATGTTTCGGTCTGTTTCATAGTGTTTGGGTGCATTGGGCATCGTTTCGTAACTGCATGAAACTCGGTACAAAACAGACTGAACTGGTGCATTTAATGCAAAAATTCGTGCCACGAAGTCACGTCGGGATTTTTTGCAACGAGCGCGCCCAATCCTCCCCATTGGACCCTACACTCATGTTTTGGTGTGTTTCATAGTGTTTGTGTGCATTTGGGTTCATTTCGTAAGTGCATGAAACTCGGTGCAAAACGGGGTGAACTGGTGCAATTAATGCAAAAGTTCGAGCCACGAAGTCAATTCAGGATTTTTCACAACGAACGGACCCAATCAACCCCATTGGACCCTAAACTAATGTTTCGGTCTGTTTTGTAGTATTTGGGTGCATTTGGGATTGTTCTGTAACTGCATGAAACTTGTTGCAAAACATACTGAACTGGTTGAATTAACGCAAAAGTTCGTGCCACGAAGTCGCTTTGTAATTTTTCGCAACCAACACACCTAATCCACCCCATTGGACCCTAAACTTATGTTTTGGTGTGTTTCATAGTGTTTGGGTGCATTTGGGATCATTTCATAATTGCATGAAACTCGGTGCAAAACGGGATGAATTGGTGCAATTAATGCAAAAGTTTGTGCCACGAAGTCACTTCGGGATTTTTCACAACGGACGCACCCTATCCACCCCATTGGACAGTAAAGTAATGTTTTAGTATATTTTGTAGTATTTGGGTGCATTTGGGATCGTTTCGTAACTGCATGAAACTTGGTGCAAAATATACTGAATTGGTGCAATTAATGCAAAAGTTTGTGCCACGAAGTCACATCGCGATTTTTAGCAACGGACGCACCCTATCCACCCCATTGTACCCTAAAGTAAAGTTTTCGTATGTTTTGTAGTATTTGGGTGCATTTGGGATCGTTTCGTAACTGCATGAAACTTGGTGCAAAACATACTGAACTGGTGCAATTAATGCAAAAGTTCGTGCTACGAAGTCATGTTGTAATTTTTCCAAACAAATGCACCTGATTCAGCCCATTGGACCCTAAACTCATGTTTTGGTGCCTTTCATAGTGTTTGGGTGCATTTGGGACCATTTCGTAACTGCATGAAACTCGGTGCAAAAACGGGGTTAACTGGTGCAATTAATGCAAAAGTTCGTGCCACGAAGTCACGTCGGGATTTTTTTGCAACGAACGCACCCAATCCACCCCATTGGACCCTAAACTCATGTTTTGGTGCATTTCATAGTGTTTGTGTGCATTTGGATTCATTTCGTAACTGCATGAAACTTGGTGCAAAACATACTGAACTGGTGCAATTAATGCAAAAGTTCGTGCTACGAAGTCATGTTGTAATTTTTCCAAACAAATGCACCTGATCCAGCCCATTGGACCCTAAACTCATGTTTTGGTGCCTTTCATAGTGTTTGGGTGCATTTGGGATCATTTCGTAACTGCATGAAACTCGGTGCAAATACGGGGTTAACTGGTGCAATTAATGCAAAAGTCCGTGCCACGAAGTCACGTCGGGATTTTTTTGCAACGAACGCACCCAATCCACCCCATTGGACCCTAAACTCATGTTTTGGTGCATTTCATAGTGTTTGTGTGCATTTGGGTTCATTTCGTAACTGCATGAAACTTGGTGCAAAACATACTGAACTGGTGCAATTAATGCAAAAGTTCGTGCTACGAAGTCATGTTGTAATTTTTCCAAACAAATGCACCTGATTCAGCCCATTGGACCCTAAACTCATGTTTTGGTGCCTTTCATAGTGTTTGGGTGCATTTGGGATCATTTCGTAACTGCATGAAACTCAGTGCAAAAACGGGGTGAACTGGTGCAATTAATGCAAAAGTTCGTGCCACGAAGTCACGTCGGGATTTTTTTGCAACGAACGCACCCAATCCACCCCATTGGACCCTAAACTCATGTTTTGGTGCATTTCATAGTGTTTGTGTGCATTTGGGTTCATTTCGTAACTGCATGAAACTTGGTGCAAAACATACTGAACTGGTGCAATTAATGCAAAAGTTCGTGCTACGAAGTCATGTTGTAATTTTTCCAAACAAATGCACCTGATCCAGCCATTGGACCCTAAACTCATGTTTTGGTGCCTTTCATAGTGTTTGGGTGCATTTGGGATCATTTCGTAACTGCATGAAACTCGGTGCAAAAACGGGGTGAACTGGTGCAATTAATGCAAAAGTTCGTGCCACGAAGTCACGTCGGGATTTTTTTGCAACGAACGCACCCAATCCACCCCATTGGACCCTAAACTCATGTTTTGGTGCATTTCATAGTGTTTGTGTGCATTTGGGTTCATTTCGTAACTGCATGAAACTCGGTGCAAAACATACTGAACTGGTGCAATTAATGCAAAAGTTCGTGCTACGAAGTCATGTTGTAAATTTTCCCAACAAATGCACCTAATCCAGCCCATTGGACCCTAAACTCATGTTTTGGTGCCTTTCATAGTGTTTGGGTGCATTTGGGATCATTTCGTAACTGCATGAAACTCGGTGCAAAAACGGGGTGAACTAGTGCAATTAATGCAAAAGTTCGTGCTACGAAGTCACGTCGGGATTTTTTGCAACGAACGCACCCAATCCACCCCATTGGACCCTAAACTCATGTTTTGGTGCGTTTCGTAGTGTTTGTGTGCATTTGGGTTCATTTCGTAACTGCATGAAACTCGGTGCAAAACGGGGTGAACTTGGGCAATTAATGCAAATGTTCATGCCACGTAGTCACGTCGGAATTTTTTGCAACAAGGCACCCAATCCACCCCATTGGACCCTAAACTAATGTTTCGGTCCGTTTCGTAGTATTTGGGTGCATTTGGGATCGTTTCGTCACTGCATGAAACTTGTTGCAAAACATACTGAACTGGTGCAATTAATACAAAGTTCATGCCACGAAGTCACATTGTAATTTTACGCAACAAACGCACCTGATCCACCCCATTGGACCCTAAACTCATGTTTTGTTGTGTTTCACAGTGTTTGGGTGCATTTTTGATCATTTCGTAACTACATGAAACTCGGTGCAAAACAGGGTGAACTGGAGCAATTAATGCAAAAGTTCGTGCCACGAAGTCACGTCGGGATTTTTAGCAACGAATGCACCCATTCCACCCCATTGGACCCTAAACTAATGTTTCGGTCCGTTTCATAGTATTTGGGTGCATTTGGGATCATTTCGTAACTACATGAAACTTGTTGCAAAACATTCTAAACTGGTGCAATTAATACAAAATTTCGTGCCACGAAGTCACAATGTATTTTTCGCAACGAATACACCTGATCCACCACATTGGACCCTAAACTCATGTTTTGGTGTGTTTCAATGTGGTTGGGTGCATTTGGGATCGTTTCGTAACTGCATGAAACTTGTTGCAAAACATACTGAACTAGTACAATTAATAAATAAGTTTGTACCACGAATTCATGTTGTAATTTTCACAACGAACGACCTGATCCACCCCATTGGACCCTAAACTCATGTTTTGGTACGTTTCATAGTGTTTGGGTGCATTTGGGATCATTTCGTAACTGCATGAAACTTAGTGTAAAACGGGGTGAACTGGTGCATTTAATGCAAAAGTTTGTGCCACGAAGTCACATCGGGATTTTTCACAATGGATGCACCCGATCCACCCCATTGGACCCCAAAGTAATGTTTCGATATGTTTTGTAGTATTTGGGTGCATTTAGGATCGTTTCATAACTGCATGAAACTCGTTACAAAACATACTGAACTGGTGCAATTAATGCAAAACTTCGTGCCACGAAGTCACAATGTATTTTTCCCAACAAACGAACCTGATCCACCCCATTGGACCCTAAACTAATGTTTCGGTCCGTTTCATAGTGTTTGGGTGCATTGGGGATTGTTTCGTAATTGCATGAAACTCGGTACAAAACATACTGAACTGGTGCAATTAATGCAAAAATTCGTGCCACGAAGTCACGTCGGGATTTTTTGCAACGAGCGCACCCAATCCTCCCCATTGGACCCTACACTCATGTTTTGGTGTGGTTCATAGTGTTTGTGTGCATTTGGGTTCATTTCGTAAGTGCATGAAACTCGGTGCAAAACGGGGTGAACTTGTGCAATTAATGCAAAAGTTCGAGCCGCGAAGTCAATTCAGGATTTTTCACAAAGAACGGACCCGATCAACCCCATTGGACCCTAAACTAATGTTTCGGTCCCTTTTATAGTATCTGGGTGCATTTGGGATTGTTCGGTAACTGCAGGAAACTTGTTGCAAAACATACTGAACTGGTTCAATTAACGCAAAAGTTTGTGCCACGAAGTCGCGTTGTAATTTTTCGCAACCAATACACCTAATCCACCCCATTGGACCCTAAACTTATGTTTTGGTGTGTTTCATATTGTTTGGGTGCATTTGGGATCATTTCATAATTGCATGAAACTCGGTGCAAAACGGGATGAATTGGTGCAATTAATGCAAAAGTTTGTGCCACGAAGCCACTTCGGGATTTTTCACAACGGACGCACCCTATCCACCCCATTGGACCCTAAAGTAATGTTTTAGTATATTTTGTAGTATTTGGGTGCATTTGGGATCGTTTCGTAACTGCATGAAACTTGGTGCAAAACATACTGAATTGGTGCAATTATTGCAAAAGTTCGTGCCACGAAGTCACGTTGTAATTTTCCCCAACAAACAAACCTGTTCCACCCCACTGGACCCTAAACTCATGTTTTGGTGCATTTCATATTGTTTGGGTGCATTTGGGATCTTTCTGTAACTGCATGAAACTTGGTGCAAAACGGGATGAATTGTTGCAATTAATGTAAAAGTTTGTGCCACAAAGTCACAACGCAATTTTTAGCAACGGACGCACCCTATCCACCCCATTGGACCCTAAAATAAAGTTTTCGTATGTTTTGTAGTATTTGGGTGCATTTGGGATCGTTTCGTAACTGCATGAAACTTGGTGCAAAACATACTGAATTGGTGCAAAACAAACTGAATTGGTGCAATTATTGCAAAAGTTCGTGCCACGAAGTCACGTTGTAATTTTCCCCAACAAACACACCTGATCCAGCCCACTGGACCCTAAACTCATGTTTTGGTGCCTTTCATGGTGTTTGGGTGCATTTGGGATCATTTCATAACTGCATGAAACTCGGTGCAAAACGGGGTGAACTGGTGCAACTAGTGCAAAAGTTCGTGCCACGAAGTCATGTCGGGATTTTTTGCAACGAACGCACCCAATCCACCCCATTGGACTCTAAACTCATGTTTTGGTGCGTTTCGTAGTGTTTGTGTGCATTTGGGTTCATTTCGTAACTGCATGAAACTCGGTGCAAAACGGGGTGAACTTGAGCAATTAATGCAAAATTTCGTGCCACGAAGTCACATTGTATTTTTCGCAACGAACACACCTGATCCACCCCATTGGACCCTAAACTCATGTTTTGGTGTGTTTCAATGTGTTTGGGTGCATTTGGGATCGTTTCGTAACTGCAAGAAACTTGTTGCAAAACATACTGAACTGGTACAATTAATAAATAAGATTGTACCACGAATTCACGTGGTAATTTTCACAACGAACGACCTGATCCACCCCATTGGACCCTAAACTCATGTTTTGGTATGTTTCATAGTGTTTGGGTGCTTTTGGGATCATTTCGTAACTGCATGAAACGCGGTGCAAAACGGGGTGAACTGGTGCATTTAATGCAAAAGTTTGTGCCACGAAGTCACATCGGGATTTTTCACAATGGATGCACCCGATCCACCCCATTGGACCCTAAAGTAATTTTCTGATATGTTTTGTAGTATTTGGGTGCATTTAGGATCGTTTCGTAACTGCATGAGACTCGGTACAAAACATACTGAACTGGTGCAATTAATGCAAAAGTTTGTGCCACGAAGTCACATTGTAATTTTTCCCAACAAACGAACCTGATCCACCCCATTGGACCCTAAACTAATGTTTCGGTCCGTTTCATAGTGTTTGGGTGTATTTGGGATCGTTTCATAACTGCATGAAACTCGGTACAAAACATACTGAACTGGTGCAATTAATGCAAAAATTCGTGCCACGAAGTCACGTCCGGGTTTTTTGCAACGAGCGCACCCAATCCTCCCCATTGGACCCTACACTCTTGTTTTGGTGTGTTTCATAGTGTTTGTGTGCATTTGGGTTCATTTCGTAAGTGCTTGAAACTCGGTGCAAAACGGGGTGAACTGGTGCAATTAATGCAAAAGTTCGTGCCACGAAGTCAATTCAGGATTTTTCGCAACGAACGGACCCAATCAACCCCATTGGACCCTAAACTAATGTTTCGGTCCGTTTTGTTGTATTTGGGTGCATTTGGGATTGTTCTGTAACTTCATGAAACTTGTTGCAAAACATACTGAACTGGTTCAATTAATGCAAAAGTTTGTGCCACGAAGTCGCGTTGTAATTTTTCGCAACCAACACACCTAATCCACCCCATTGGACCCTAAACTCATGTTTTGGTGTGTTTCGTAGTGTTTGGGTGCATTTGGGATCTTTTCGTAACTGCATGAAACTCGGTGCAAAACGGGATGAATTGATGCAATTAATGCAAAAGTTTGTGCCACGAAGTCACTTCGGGATTTTTCACAACGGACACACCCTATCCACCCCATTGGACCCTAAAGTAATGTTTTAGTATGTTTTGTAGTATTTGGGTGCATTTGGGATCATTTCGTAACTGCATGAAACTTGGTGCAAAGCAAACTGAATTGGTGCAATTATTGCAAAAGTTCGTGCCACGAAGTCACATTTTAATTTTCCCCAACAAACGCACCTGATCCAGCCCACTGGACCCTAAACTCATGTTTTGGTGCCTTTCATGGTGTTTGGGTGCATTTGGGATCATTTCATAACTGCACGAAACTCGGTGCAAAACGGGGTGAACTAGTGCAACTAATGCAAAAGTTCGTGCCACGAAGTCATGTCGGGATTTTTTGCAACGAACGCACCCAATCCACCCCATTGGACTCTAAACTCATGTTTTGGTGTGTTTCATAGTGTTTGTGTGCATTTGGGTTCATTTCGTAACTGCATGAAACTCGGTGCAAAACGGGGTGAACTTGAGCAATTAATGCAAAATTTCGTGCCATGAAGTCACATTGTATTTTTCGCAACGAACACACCTGATCCACCCCATTGGACCCTAAACTCATGTTTTGGTGTGTTTCAATGTGTTTGGGTGCATTTGGGATCGTTTCGTAACTGCAAGAAACTTGTTGCAAAACATACTGAACTGGTACAATTAATAAATAAGTTTGTACCACGAATTCACGTGGTAATTTTCACAACGAACGACCTGATCCACCCCATTGGACCCTAAACTCATGTTTTGGTATGTTTCATAGTGTTTGGGTGCTTTTGGGATCATTTCGTAACTGCATGAAACGCGGTACAAAACGGGGTGAACTGGTGCATTTAATGCAAAAGTTTGTGCCATGAAGTCACATCGGGATTTTTCACAATGGATGCACCCGATCAACCCCATTGGACCCTAAAGTAATTTTTCGATATGTTTTGTAGTATTTGGGTGCATTTAGGATCGTTTCGTAACTGCATGAGACTCGGTACAAAACATACTGAACTGGTGCAATTAATGCAAAAGTTTGTGCTACGAAGTCACATTGTAATTTTTCCCAACAAACGAACCTGATCCACCCCATTGGACCCTAAACTAATGTTTCGGTCCGTTTCATAGTGTTTGGGTGCATTTGGGATCGTTTCATAACTGCATGAAACTCGGTACAAAACATACTGAACTGGTGCAATTAATGCAAAAATTCGTGCCACGAAGTCACGTCCGGGTTTTTTGCAACGAGCGCACCCAATCCTCCCCATTGGACCCTACACTCTTGTTTTGGTGTGTTTCATAGTGTTTGTGTGCATTTGGGTTCATTTCGTAAGTGCTTGAAACTCGGTGCAAAACGGGGTGAACTGGTGCAATTAATGCAAAAGTTCGTGCCACGAAGTCAATTCAGGATTTTTCGCAACGAACGGACCCAATCAACCCCATTGGACCCTAAACTAATGTTTCGGTCCGTTTTGTTGTATTTGGGTGCATTTGGGATTGTTCTGTAACTTCATGAAACTTGTTGCAAAACATACTGAACTGGTTCAATTAATGCAAAAGTTTGTGCCACGAAGTCGCGTTGTAATTTTTCGCAACCAACACACCTAATCCACCCCATTGGACCCTAAACTCATGTTTTGGTGTGTTTCGTAGTGTTTGGGTGCATTTGGGATCTTTTCGTAACTGCATGAAACTCGGTGCAAAACGGGATGAATTGATGCAATTAATGCAAAAGTTTGTGCCACGAAGTCACTTCGGGATTTTTCACAACGGACACACCCTATCCACCCCATTGGACCCTAAAGTAATGTTTTAGTATGTTTTGTAGTATTTGGGTGCATTTGGGATCATTTCGTAACTGCATGAAACTTGGTGCAAAGCAAACTGAATTGGTGCAATTATTGCAAAAGTTCGTGCCACGAAGTCACATTTTAATTTTCCCCAACAAACGCACCTGATCCAGCCCACTGGACCCTAAACTCATGTTTTGGTGCCTTTCATGGTGTTTGGGTGCATTTGGGATCATTTCATAACTGCACGAAACTCGGTGCAAAACGGGGTGAACTAGTGCAACTAATGCAAAAGTTCGTGCCACGAAGTCATGTCGGGATTTTTTGCAACGAACGCACCCAATCCACCCCATTGGACTCTAAACTCATGTTTTGGTGTGTTTCATAGTGTTTGTGTGCATTTGGGTTCATTTCGTAACTGCATGAAACTCGGTGCAAAACGGGGTGAACTTGAGCAATTAATGCAAAATTTCGTGCCATGAAGTCACATTGTATTTTTCGCAACGAACACACCTGATCCACCCCATTGGACCCTAAACTCATGTTTTGGTGTGTTTCAATGTGTTTGGGTGCATTTGGGATCGTTTCGTAACTGCAAGAAACTTGTTGCAAAACATACTGAACTGGTACAATTAATAAATAAGTTTGTACCACGAATTCACGTGGTAATTTTCACAACGAACGACCTGATCCACCCCATTGGACCCTAAACTCATGTTTTGGTATGTTTCATAGTGTTTGGGTGCTTTTGGGATCATTTCGTAACTGCATGAAACGCGGTACAAAACGGGGTGAACTGGTGCATTTAATGCAAAAGTTTGTGCCATGAAGTCACATCGGGATTTTTCACAATGGATGCACCCGATCAACCCCATTGGACCCTAAAGTAATTTTTCGATATGTTTTGTAGTATTTGGGTGCATTTAGGATCGTTTCGTAACTGCATGAGACTCGGTACAAAACATACTGAACTGGTGCAATTAATGCAAAAGTTTGTGCTACGAAGTCACATTGTAATTTTTCCCAACAAACGAACCTGATCCACCCCATTGGACCCTAAACTAATGTTTCGGTCCGTTTCATAGTGTTTGGGTGCATTTGGGATCGTTTCATAACTGCATGAAACTCGGTACAAAACATACTGAACTGGTGCAATTAATGCAAAAATTCGTGCCACGAAGTCACGTCCGGGATTTTTGCAACGAGCGCACCCAATCCTCCCCATTGGACCCTACACTCTTGTTTTGGTGTGTTTCATAGTGTTTGTGTGCATTTGGGTTCATTTCGTAAGTGCTTGAAACTCGATGCAAAACGGGGTGAACTGGTGCAATTAATGCAAAAGTTCGTGCCACGAAGTCAATTCAGCATTTTAGCAATGAACGGACCCAATCAACCCCATTGGATCCTAAACTAATGTTTCGGTCCGTTTTGTAGTATTTGGGTGCATTTGGGATTGTTCTGTAACTTCATGAAACTTGTTGCAAAACATACTGAACTGGTTCAATTAATGCAAAAGTTTGTGCCACGAAGTCGCGTCGTAATTTTTCGCAACCAACACACCTAATCCACCCCATTGGACCCTAAACTTATGTTTTGGTGTGTTTCATAGTGTTTGGGTGCATTTGGGATCATTTCATAATTGCATGAAACTCGGTGCAAAACGGGATGAATTGGTGCAATTAATGCAAAAGTTTGTGCCACGAAGTCACTTCGGGATTTTTCACAACGGACGCACCCTATCCACCCCATTGGACAGTAAAGTAATGTTTTAGTATATTTTGTAGTATTTGGGTGCATTTGGGATCGTTTCGTAACTGCATGAAACTTGGTGCAAAATATACTGAATTGGTGCAATTAATGCAAAAGTTTGTGCCACGAAGTCACATCGCGATTTTTAGCAACGGACGCACCCTATCCACCCCATTGTACCCTAAAGTAAAGTTTTCGTATGTTTTGTAGTATTTGGGTGCATTTGGGATCGTTTCGTAACTGCATGAAACTTGGTGCAAAACATACTGAACTGGTGCAATTAATGCAAAAGTTCGTGCTACGAAGTCATGTTGTAATTTTTCCAAACAAATGCACCTGATTCAGCCCATTGGACCCTAAACTCATGTTTTGGTGCCTTTCATAGTGTTTGGGTGCATTTGGGACCATTTCGTAACTGCATGAAACTCGGTGCAAAAACGGGGTTAACTGGTGCAATTAATGCAAAAGTTCGTGCCACGAAGTCACGTCGGGATTTTTTTGCAACGAACGCACCCAATCCACCCCATTGGACCCTAAACTCATGTTTTGGTGCATTTCATAGTGTTTGTGTGCATTTGGATTCATTTCGTAACTGCATGAAACTTGGTGCAAAACATACTGAACTGGTGCAATTAATGCAAAAGTTCGTGCTACGAAGTCATGTTGTAATTTTTCCAAACAAATGCACCTGATCCAGCCCATTGGACCCTAAACTCATGTTTTGGTGCCTTTCATAGTGTTTGGGTGCATTTGGGATCATTTCGTAACTGCATGAAACTCGGTGCAAATACGGGGTTAACTGGTGCAATTAATGCAAAAGTCCGTGCCACGAAGTCACGTCGGGATTTTTTTGCAACGAACGCACCCAATCCACCCCATTGGACCCTAAACTCATGTTTTGGTGCATTTCATAGTGTTTGTGTGCATTTGGGTTCATTTCGTAACTGCATGAAACTTGGTGCAAAACATACTGAACTGGTGCAATTAATGCAAAAGGTCGTGCTACGAAGTCATGTTGTAATTTTTCCAAACAAATGCACCTGATTCAGCCCATTGGACCCTAAACTCATGTTTTGGTGCCTTTCATAGTGTTTGGGTGCATTTGGGATCATTTCGTAACTGCATGAAACTCAGTGCAAAAACGGGGTGAACTGGTGCAATTAATGCAAAAGTTCGTGCCACGAAGTCACGTCGGGATTTTTTTGCAACGAACGCACCCAATCCACCCCATTGGACCCTAAACTCATGTTTTGGTGCATTTCATAGTGTTTGTGTGCATTTGGGTTCATTTCGTAACTGCATGAAACTTGGTGCAAAACATACTGAACTGGTGCAATTAATGCAAAAGTTCGTGCTACGAAGTCATGTTGTAATTTTTCCAAACAAATGCACCTGATCCAGCCATTGGACCCTAAACTCATGTTTTGGTGCCTTTCATAGTGTTTGGGTGCATTTGGGATCATTTCGTAACTGCATGAAACTCGGTGCAAAAACGGGGTGAACTGGTGCAATTAATGCAAAAGTTCGTGCCACGAAGTCACGTCGGGATTTTTTTGCAACGAACGCACCCAATCCACCCCATTGGACCCTAAACTCATGTTTTGGTGCATTTCATAGTGTTTGTGTGCATTTGGGTTCATTTCGTAACTGCATGAAACTCGGTGCAAAACATACTGAACTGGTGCAATTAATGCAAAAGTTCGTGCTACGAAGTCATGTTGTAAATTTTCCCAACAAATGCACCTAATCCAGCCCATTGGACCCTAAACTCATGTTTTGGTGCCTTTCATAGTGTTTGGGTGCATTTGGGATCATTTCGTAACTGCATGAAACTCGGTGCAAAAACGGGGTGAACTAGTGCAATTAATGCAAAAGTTCGTGCTACGAAGTCACGTCGGGATTTTTTGCAACGAACGCACCCAATCCACCCCATTGGACCCTAAACTCATATTTTGGTGCGTTTCGTAGTGTTTGTGTGCATTTGGGTTCATTTCGTAACTGCATGAAACTCGGTGCAAAACGGGGTGAACTTGGGCAATTAATGCAAATGTTCATGCCACGTAGTCACGTCGGAATTTTTTGCAACAAGGCACCCAATCCACCCCATTGGACCCTAAACTAATGTTTCGGTCCGTTTCGTAGTATTTGGGTGCATTTGGGATCGTTTCGTCACTGCATGAAACTTGTTGCAAAACATACTGAACTGGTGCAATTAATACAAAGTTCATGCCACGAAGTCACATTGTAATTTTACGCAACAAACGCACCTGATCCACCCCATTGGACCCTAAACTCATGTTTTGTTGTGTTTCACAGTGTTTGGGTGCATTTTCGATCATTTCGTAACTACATGAAACTCGGTGCAAAACAGGGTGAACTGGAGCAATTAATGCAAAAGTTCGTGCCACGAAGTCACGTCGGGATTTTTAGCAACGAATGCACCCATTCCACCCCATTGGACCCTAAACTAATGTTTCGGTCCGTTTCATAGTATTTGGGTGCATTTGGGATCATTTCGTAACTACATGAAACTTGTTGCAAAACATTCTAAACTGGTGCAATTAATACAAAATTTCGTGCCACGAAGTCACAATGTATTTTTCGCAACGAATACACCTGATCCACCACATTGGACCCTAAACTCATGTTTTGGTGTGTTTCAATGTGGTTGGGTGCATTTGGGATCGTTTCGTAACTGCATGAAACTTGTTGCAAAACATACTGAACTAGTACAATTAATAAATAAGTTTGTACCACGAATTCATGTTGTAATTTTCACAACGAACGACCTGATCCACCCCATTGGACCCTAAACTCATGTTTTGGTACGTTTCATAGTGTTTGGGTGCATTTGGGATCATTTCGTAACTGCATGAAACTTAGTGTAAAACGGGGTGAACTGGTGCATTTAATGCAAAAGTTTGTGCCACGAAGTCACATCGGGATTTTTCACAATGGATGCACCCGATCCACCCCATTGGACCCCAAAGTAATGTTTCGATATGTTTTGTAGTATTTGGGTGCATTTAGGATCGTTTCGTAACTGCATGAAACTCGTTACAAAACATACTGAACTGGTGCAATTAATGCAAAACTTCGTGCCACGAAGTCACAATGTATTTTTCCCAACAAACGAACCTGATCCACCCCATTGGACCCTAAACTAATGTTTCGGTCCGTTTCATAGTGTTTGGGTGCATTGGGGATTGTTTCATAATTGCATGAAACTCGGTACAAAACATACTGAACTGGTGCAATTAATGCAAAAATTCGTGCCACGAAGTCACGTCGGGATTTTTTGCAACGAGCGCACCCAATCCTCCCCATTGGACCCTACACTCATGTTTTGGTGTGGTTCATAGTGTTTGTGTGCATTTGGGTTCATTTCGTAAGTGCATGAAACTCGGTGCAAAACGGGGTGAACTTGTGCAATTAATGCAAAAGTTCGAGCCGCGAAGTCAATTCAGGATTTTTCACAAAGAACGGACCCGATCAACCCCATTGGACCCTAAACTAATGTTTCGGTCCCTTTTATAGTATCTGGGTGCATTTGGGATTGTTCGGTAACTGCAGGAAACTTGTTGCAAAACATACTGAACTGGTTCAATTAACGCAAAAGTTTGTGCCACGAAGTCGCGTTGTAATTTTTCGCAACCAACACACCTAATCCACCCCATTGGACCCTAAACTTATGTTTTGGTGTGTTTCATATTGTTTGGGTGCATTTGGGATCATTTCATAATTGCATGAAACTCGGTGCAAAACGGGATGAATTGGTGCAATTAATGCAAAAGTTTGTGCCACGAAGCCACTTCGGGATTTTTCACAACGGACGCACCCTATCCACCCCATTGGACCCTAAAGTAATGTTTTAGTATATTTTGTAGTATTTGGGTGCATTTGGGATCGTTTCGTAACTGCATGAAACTTGGTGCAAAACATACTGAATTGGTGCAATTATTGTAAAAGTTCGTGCCACGAAGTCACGTTGTAATTTTCCCCAACAAACAAACCTGTTCCACCCCACTGGACCCTAAACTCATGTTTTGGTGCATTTCATATTGTTTGGGTGCATTTGGGATCTTTCTGTAACTGCATGAAACTTGGTGCAAAACGGGATGAATTGTTGCAATTAATGTAAAAGTTTGTGCCACAAAGTCACAACGCAATTTTTAGCAACGGACGCACCCTATCCACCCCATTGGACCCTAAAATAAAGTTTTCGTATGTTTTGTAGTATTTGGGTGCATTTGGGATCGTTTCGTAACTGCATGAAACTTGGTGCAAAACATACTGAATTGGTGCAAAACAAACTGAATTGGTGCAATTATTGCAAAAGTTCGTGCCACGAAGTCACGTTGTAATTTTCCCCAACAAACACACCTGATCCAGCCCACTGGACCCTAAACTCATGTTTTGGTGCCTTTCATGGTGTTTGGGTGCATTTGGGATCATTTCATAACTGCATGAAACTCGGTGCAAAACGGGGTGAACTGGTGCAACTAGTGCAAAAGTTCGTGCCACGAAGTCATGTCGGGATTTTTTGCAACGAACGCACCCAATCCACCCCATTGGACTCTAAACTCATGTTTTGGTGCGTTTCGTAGTGTTTGTGTGCATTTGGGTTCATTTCGTAACTGCATGAAACTCGGTGCAAAACGGGGTGAACTTGAGCAATTAATGCAAAATTTCGTGCCACGAAGTCACATTGTATTTTTCGCAACGAACACACCTGATCCACCCCATTGGACCCTAAACTCATGTTTTGGTGTGTTTCAATGTGTTTGGGTGCATTTGGGATCGTTTCGTAACTGCAAGAAACTTGTTGCAAAACATACTGAACTGGTTCAATTAATAAATAAGATTGTACCACGAATTCACGTGGTAATTTTCACAACGAACGACCTGATCCACCCCATTGGACCCTAAACTCATGTTTTGGTATGTTTCATAGTGTTTGGGTGCTTTTGGGATCATTTCGTAACTGCATGAAACGCGGTGCAAAACGGGGTGAACTGGTGCATTTAATGCAAAAGTTTGTGCCACGAAGTCACATCGGGATTTTTCACAATGGATGCACCCGATCCACCCCATTGGACCCTAAAGTAATTTTCTGATATGTTTTGTAGTATTTGGGTGCATTTAGGATCGTTTCGTAACTGCATGAGACTCGGTACAAAACATACTGAACTGGTGCAATTAATGCAAAAGTTTGTGCCACGAAGTCACATTGTAATTTTTCCCAACAAACGAACCTGATCCACCCCATTGGACCCTAAACTAATGTTTCGGTCCGTTTCATAGTGTTTGGGTGCATTTGGGATCGTTTCATAACTGCATGAAACTCGGTACAAAACATACTGAACTGGTGCAATTAATGCAAAAATTCGTGCCACGAAGTCACGTCCGGGTTTTTTGCAACGAGCGCACCCAATCCTCCCCATTGGACCCTACACTCTTGTTTTGGTGTGTTTCATAGTGTTTGTGTGCATTTGGGTTCATTTCGTAAGTGCTTGAAACTCGGTGCAAAACGGGGTGAACTGGTGCAATTAATGCAAAAGTTCGTGCCACGAAGTCAATTCAGGATTTTTCGCAACGAACGGACCCAATCAACCCTATTGGACCCTAAACTAATGTTTCGGTCCGTTTTGTTGTATTTGGGTGCATTTGGGATTGTTCTGTAACTTCATGAAACTTGTTGCAAAACATACTGAACTGGTTCAATTAATGCAAAAGTTTGTGCCACGAAGTCGCGTTGTAATTTTTCGCAACCAACACACCTAATCCACCCCATTGGACCCTAAACTCATGTTTTGGTGTGTTTCGTAGTGTTTGGGTGCATTTGGGATCTTTTCGTAACTGCATGAAACTCGGTGCAAAACGGGATGAATTGATGCAATTAATGCAAAAGTTTGTGCCACGGAGTCACTTCGGGATTTTTCACAACGGTCACACCCTATCCACCCCATTGGACCCTAAAGTAATGTTTTAGTATGTTTTGTAGTATTTGGGTGCATTTGGGATCATTTCGTAACTGCATGAAACTTGGTGCAAAGCAAACTGAATTGGTGCAATTATTGCAAAAGTTCGTGCCACGAAGTCACATTTTAATTTTCCCCAACAAACGCACCTGATCCAGCCCACTGGACCCTAAACTCATGTTTTGGTGCCTTTCATGGTGTTTGGGTGCATTTGGGATCATTTCATAACTGCACGAAACTCGGTGCAAAACGGGGTGAACTAGTGCAACTAATGCAAAAGTTCGTGCCACGAAGTCATGTCGGGATTTTTTGCAACGAACGCACCCAATCCACCCCATTGGACTCTAAACTCATGTTTTGGTGTGTTTCATAGTGTTTGTGTGCATTTGGGTTCATTTCGTAACTGCATGAAACTCGGTGCAAAACGGGGTGAACTTGAGCAATTAATGCAAAATTTCGTGCCATGAAGTCACATTGTATTTTTCGCAACGAACACACCTGATCCACCCCATTGGACCCTAAACTCATGTTTTGGTGTGTTTCAATGTGTTTGGGTGCATTTGGGATCGTTTCGTAACTGCAAGAAACTTGTTGCAAAACATACTGAACTGGTACAATTAATAAATAAGTTTGTACCACGAATTCACGTGGTAATTTTCACAACGAACGACCTGATCCACCCCATTGGACCCTAAACTCATGTTTTGGTATGTTTCATAGTGTTTGGGTGCTTTTGGGATCATTTCGTAACTGCATGAAACGCGGTACAAAACGGGGTGAACTGGTGCATTTAATGCAAAAGTTTGTGCCATGAAGTCACATCGGGATTTTTCACAATGGATGCACCCGATCAACCCCATTGGACCCTAAAGTAATTTTTCGATATGTTTTGTAGTATTTGGGTGCATTTAGGATCGTTTCGTAACTGCATGAGACTCGGTACAAAACATACTGAACTGGTGCAATTAATGCAAAAGTTTGTGCTACGAAGTCACATTGTAATTTTTCCCAACAAACGAACCTGATCCACCCCATTGGACCCTAAACTAATGTTTCGGTCCGTTTCATAGTGTTTGGGTGCATTTGGGATCGTTTCATAACTGCATGAAACTCGGTACAAAACATACTGAACTGGTGCAATTAATGCAAAAATTCGTGCCACGAAGTCACGTCCGGGATTTTTGCAACGAGCGCACCCAATCCTCCCCATTGGACCCTACACTCTTGTTTTGGTGTGTTTCATAGTGTTTGTGTGCATTTGGGTTCATTTCGTAAGTGCTTGAAACTCGATGCAAAACGGGGTGAACTGGTGCAATTAATGCAAAAGTTCGTGCCACGAAGTCAATTCAGGATTTTAGCAACGAACGGACCCAATCAACCCCATTGGATCCTAAACTAATGTTTCGGTCCGTTTTGTAGTATTTGGGTGCATTTGGGATTGTTCTGTAACTTCATGAAACTTGTTGCAAAACATACTGAACTGGTTCAATTAATGCAAAAGTTTGTGCCACGAAGTCGCGTTGTAATTTTTCGCAACCAACACACCTAATCCACCCCATTGGACCCTAAACTCATGTTTTGGTGTGTTTCATAGTGTTTGGGTGCATTTGGGATCTTTTCGTAACTGCATGAATTCGGTGCAAAACGGGATGAATTGGTGCAATTAATGCAAAAGTTTGTGCCACGAAGTCACTTCGGGATTTTTCACAACGGACACACCCTATCCACCCCATTGGACCCTAAAGTAATGTTTTAGTATGTTTTGTAGTATTTGGGTGCATTTGGGATTATTTCGTAACTGCATGAAACTTGGTGCAAAGCAAACTAAATTGGTGCAATTATTGCAAAAGTTCGTGCCACGAAGTCACGTTGTAATTTTCCCCAACAAACGCACCTGATCCAGCCCACTGGACCCTAAACTCATGTTTTGGTGCCTTTCATGGTGTTTGGGTGCATTTGGGATCATTTCATAACTGCATGAAACTCGGTGCAAAACGGGGTGAACTGGTGCAACTAATGCAAAACTTCGTGCCACGAAGTCATGTCGGGATTTTTTGCAACGAATGCACCCAATCCACCCCATTGGACTCTAAACTCATGTTTTGGTGCGTTTCATAGTGTTTGTGTGCATTTGGGTTCATTTCGTAACTGCATGAAACTCGGTGCAAAACGGGGTGAACTTGGGCAATTAATGCAAAAGTTCGTGCCACGGAGTCACGTCGGGATTTTTTTGCAACAAATGCACCTGATCTAGCCCATTGGACCGTAAACTCATGTTTTGGTGCCTTTCATAGTGTTTGGGTGCATTTGGGATCATTTCGTAACTGCATGAAACTCGGTGCAAAAACGGGGTGAACTGGTGCAATTAATGCAAAAGTTCGTGCCACGAAGTCACGAAGGGATTTTTGGCAACGAACGCACCCAATCCACCCTATTGGACTCTAAACTCATGTTTTGGTGCGTTTCGTAGTGTTTGTGTGCATTTGGGTTCATTTCGTAACTGCATGAAGCTCGGTGCAAAACAGGGTGAACTTGGGCAATTAATGCAAAAGTTCGTGCCACGAAGTCACGTCGGGATTTTTTGCAACAAGGCACCCAATCCACCCCATTGGACCCTAAACTAATGTTTCGGTCCGTTTCGTAGTATTTGGGTGCATTTGGGATCGTTTCGTCACTGCATGAAACTTGTTGCAAAACATACTGAACTGGTGCAATTAATACAAAGTTCGTGCCACGAAGTCACATTGTAATTTTACGCAACAAACGCACCTGATCCACCGCATTGGACCCTAAACTCATGTTTTGGTGTGTTTCAGTGTTTGGGTGCATTTTCGATCATTTCGTAACTACATGAAACTCGGTGCAAAACAGGGTGAACTGGAGCAATTAATGCAAAAGTTCGTGCCACGAAGTCACGTCGGGATTTTTCACAACGAATGCACCCAATCCACCCCATTGGACCCTAAACTAATGTTTCGGTCTGTTTTATAGTATTTGGGTGCATTTGGGATCATTTCGTAACTGCATGAAACTTGTTGCAAAACATTCTAAACTGGTGCAATTAATACAAAATTTCGTGCCACGAAGTCACATTGTATTTTTCGCAATGAACACACCTGATCCACCCCATTGGACCCTAAACTCATGTTTTGGTGTGTTTCAATGTGGTTGGGTGCATTTGGGATCATTTCATAACTGCATGAAACTCGGTGCAAAACGGGATGAATTGGTGCAATTAATGCAAAAGTTTGTGCCACGAAGTCACTTCGGGATTTTCCAAAACGGACGCACCCTATCCAGCCCATTGGACCCTAAAATAATGTTTTAGTATGTTTTGTAGTATTTGGGTGCATTTGGCATCGTTCCATAACTGCATGAAACTTGGTGCAAAACATACTGAATTGGTGCAATTATTGCAAAAGTTCGTGCCACGAAGTCACGTTGTAATTTTCCCCAACAAACACACATGTTCCACCCCACTGGACCCTAAATGCACCTGGTCTAGCCCATTGGACCGTAAACTCATGTTTTGGTGCCTTTCATAGTGTTTGGGTGCATTTGGGATCATTTCGTAACTGCATGAAACTCGGTGCAAAAACGGGGTGAACTGGTGCAATTAATGCAAAAGTTCGTGCCACGAAGTCACGTCGGGATTTTTGGCAACGAACGCACCCAATCCACCCTATTGGACTCTAAACTCATGTTTTGGTGCGTTTCGTAGTGTTTGTGTGCATTTGGGTTCATTTCGTAACTGCATGAAGCTCGGTGCAAAACAGGGTGAACTTGGGCAATTAATGCAAAAGTTCGTGCCACGAAGTCACATCGGGATTTTTTGCAACAAGGCACCCAATCCACCCCATTGGACCCTAAACTAATGTTTCGGTCCGTTTCGTAGTATTTGGGTGCATTTGGGATCGTTTCGTCACTGCATGAAACTTGTTGCAAAACATACTGAACTGGTGCAATTAATATAAAGTTCGTGCCACGAAGTCACATTGTAATTTTACGCAACAAATGCACCTGATCCACCGCATTGGACCCTAAACTCATGTTTTGGTGTGTTTCAGTGTTTGGGTGCATTTTCGATCATTTCGTAACTACATGAAACTCGGTGCAAAACAGGGTGAACTGGAGCAATTAATGCAAAAGTTCGTGCCACGAAGTCACGTCGGGATTTTTCACAACGAATGCACCCAATCCACCCCATTGGACCCTAAACTAATGTTTCGGTCTGTTTTATAGTATTTGGGTGCATTTGGGATCATTTCGTAACTGCATGAAACTTGTTGCAAAACATTCTAAACTGGTGCAATTAATACAAAATTTCGTGCCACGAAGTCACATTGTATTTTTCGCAATGAACACACCTGATCCACCCCATTGGACCCTAAACTCATGTTTTGGTGTGTTTCAATGTGATTGGGTGCATTTGGGATCATTTCATAACTGCATGAAACTCGGTGCAAAACGGGATGAATTGGTGCAATTAATGCAAAAGTTTGTGCCACGAAGTCACTTCGGGATTTTCCACTACGGACGCACCCTATCTAGCCCATTGGACCCTAAAGTAATGTTTTAGTATGTTTTGTAGTATTTGGGTGCATTTGGCATCGTTTCGTAACTGCATGAAACTTGGTGCAAAACATACTGAATTGGTGCAATTATTGCAAAAGTTCGTGCCACGAAGTCACGTTGTAATTTTCCCCAACAAACACACATGTTCCACCCCACTGGACCCTAAATGCACCTGATCTAGCCCATTGGACCGTAAACTCATGTTTTGGTGCCTTTCATAGTGTTTGGGTGCATTTGGGATCATTTCGTAACTGCATGAAACTCGGTGCAAAAACGGGGTGAACTGGTGCAATTAATGCAAAAGTTCGTGCCACGAAGTCACGTCGGGATTTTTGGCAACGAACGCACCCAATCCACCCTATTGGACTCTAAACTCATGTTTTGGTGCGTTTCGTAGTGTTTGTGTGCATTTGGGTTCATTTCGTAACTGCATGAAGCTCGGTGCAAAACAGGGTGAACTTGGGCAATTAATGCAAAAGTTCGTGCCACGAAGTCACGTCGGGATTTTTTGCAACAAGGCACCCAATCCACCCCATTGGACCCTAAACTAATGTTTCGGTCCGTTTCGTAGTATTTGGGTGCATTTGGGATCGTTTCGTCACTGCATGAAACTTGTTGCAAAACATACTGAACTGGTGCAATTAATACAAAGTTCGTGCCACGAAGTCACATTGTAATTTTACGCAACAAATGCACCTGATCCACCGCATTGGACCCTAAACTCATGTTTTGGTGTGTTTCAGTGTTTGGGTGCATTTTCGATCATTTCGTAACTACATGAAACTCGGTGCAAAACAGGGTGAACTGGAGCAATTAATGCAAAAGTTCGTGCCACGAAGTCACGTCGGGATTTTTCACAACGAATGCACCCAATCCACCCCATTGGACCCTAAACTAATGTTTCGGTCTGTTTTATAGTATTTGGGTGCATTTGGGATCATTTCGTAACTGCATGAAACTTGTTGCAAAACATTCTAAACTGGTGCAATTAATACAAAATTTCGTGCCACGAAGTCACATTGTATTTTTCGCAATGAACACACCTGATCCACCCCATTGGACCCTAAACTCATGTTTTGGTGTGTTTCAATGTGGTTGGGTGCATTTGGGATCATTTCATAACTGCATGAAACTCGGTGCAAAACGGGATGAATTGGTGCAATTAATGCAAAAGTTTGTGCCACGAAGTCACTTCGGGATTTTCCACAACGGACGCACCCTATCCAGCCCATTGGACCCTAAAGTAATGTTTTAGTATGTTTTGTAGTATTTGGGTGCATTTGGCATCGTTTCGTAACTGCATGAAACTTGGTGCAAAACATACTGAATTGGTGCAATTATTGCAAAAGTTCGTGCCACGAAGTCGCGTTGTAATTTTCCCCAACAAACACACATGTTCCACCCCACTGGACCCTAAATGCACCTGATCTAGCCCATTGGACCGTAAACTCATGTTTTGGTGCCTTTCATAGTGTTTGGGTGCATTTGGGATCATTTCGTAACTGCATGAAACTCGGTGCAAAAACGGGGTGAACTGGTGCAATTAATGCAAAAGTTCGTGCCACGAAGTCACGTCGGAATTTTTGGCAACGAACGCACCCAATCCACCCTATTGGACTCTAAACTCATGTTTTGGTGCGTTTCGTAGTGTTTGTGTGCATTTGGGTTCATTTCGTAACTGCATGAAGCTCGGTGCAAAACAGGGTGAACTTGGGCAATTAATGCAAAAGTTCGTGCCACGAAGTCACGTCGGGATTTTTTGCAACAAGGCACCCAATCCACCCCATTGGACCCTAAACTAATGTTTCGGTCCGTTTCGTAGTATTTGGGTGCATTTGAGATCGTTTCGTCACTGCATGAAACTTGTTGCAAAACATACTGAACTGGTGCAATTAATACAAAGTTCGTGCCACGAAGTCACATTGTAATTTTACGCAACAAACGCACCTGATCCACCGCATTGGACCCTAAACTCATGTTTTGGTGTGTTTCACAGTGTTTGGGTGCATTTTCGATCATTTCGTAACTACATGAAACTCGATGCAAAACAGGGTGAACTGGAGCAATTAATGCAAAAGTTTGTGCCACGAAGTCACGTCGGGATTTTTCGCAACGAATGCACCCAATCCACCCCATTGGACCCTAAACTAATGTTTCGATTCGTTTCATAGTATTTGGGTGCATTTGGGATCATTTCGTAACTGCATGGAACTTGTTGCAAAACATGCTAAACTGGAGCAATTAATACAAAATTTTGTGCCACGAAGTCACATTGTATTTTTCGCAACGAACGCACCTGATCCACCCCATTGGACTCTAAACTCATGTTTTGGTATGTTTCAATGTGTTTGGGTGCATTTGGGATCGTTTGTAACTGCATGAAACTTGTTGCAAAACATACTGAACTGGTACAATTAATAAATAAGTTTGTACCACGAATTCACGTTGTAATTTTCACATAGAACGACCTGATCCACCCCAT
Organism: Panicum virgatum; assembly: GCF_016808335.1. Lineage (NCBI taxonomy): Eukaryota > Viridiplantae > Streptophyta > Magnoliopsida > Poales > Poaceae > Panicum > Panicum virgatum. The sequence continues at coordinate 136,634 of NW_024376273.1, forward strand.
TGGACCCTAAACTCATGTTTTGATATGTTTGATAGTGTTTGGGTGCATTTGGGATCATTTTGTAACTGCATGAAACGCGGTGCAAAACGGGGTGAACTGGTGCATTTAATGCAAAAGTTTGTGCCACGAAGTCACATCGGGATTTTTCACAATCGATGCACCCGATCCACCCCATTGGACCCTAAAGTAATTTTTCGATATGTTTTGTAGTATTTAGGTGCATTTAGGATCATTTCGTAACTGCATGAAACTCGGTACAAAACATACTGAACTGGTGCAATTAATGCAAAAGTTCGTGCCACGGAGTCACATTGTAATTTTTCCCAACAAACGAACCTGATCCACCCCATTGGACCGTAAACTCATGTTTTGGTGCGTTTCGTAGTGTTTGTGTGCATTTGGGTTCATTTCGTAACTGCATGAAACTCGGTGCAAAACGGGGTGAACTTGAGCAATTAATGCAAAAGTTCGTGCCACGAAGTCACGTCGGGATTTTTCGCAACAAGGCACCCAATCCACCCCATTGGACCCTAAACTAATGTTTCGGTCCGTTTCGTAGTATTTGGGTGTATTTGGGATCGTTTCATCACTGCATGAAACTTGTTGCAAAACATACTGAACTGGTGCAATTAATACAAAGTTCGTGCCACGAAGTCACATTGTAATTTTATGCAACAAACGCACCTGATCCACCCCATTGGACCCTAAACTCATGTTTTGGTGTGTTTCACAGTGTTTGGGTGCATTTTCGATCGTTTCGTAACTGCATGAAACTCGGTGCAAAACAGGGTGAACTGGAGCAATTAATTTAAAACTTCGTGCCACGAAGTCACGTCGGGATTTTTCGCAACGAATCCACCCAATCCACCCCATTGGACCCTAAACTAATGTTTCGGTCTGTTTCATAGTATTTGGGTGCATTTGGGATCATTTCGTAACTGCATGAAACTTGTTGCAAAACATGCTAAACTAGTGCAATTAATACAAAATTTCGTGCCACGAAGTCACATTGTACTTTTCGCAACGAACGCACCTGATCCACCCGATTGGACCCTAAACTCATGTTTTGGTGTGTTTCAATGTGTTTGGGTGCATTTGGGATCGTTTCGTAACTGCATGAAACTTGTTGCAAAACATATTGAACTGGTACAATTAATAAATAAGTTTGTACCATGAATTCACGTTGTAATTTTCACAACAAACGACCTGATCAACCCCATTGGACCCTAAACTAATGTTTCGGTCCGTTTCATAGTGTTTGGGTGCATTTGGGATCGTTTCGTAAATGCATGAAACTCGGTACAAAACATACAGAACTGGTGCAATTAATACAAAAATTCGTGCAACAAAGTCACGTCGGGATTTTTTGCAACGAGCGCACCCAATCCTCACATTGGACCCTACACTCATGTTTTGGTGTGTTTCATAGTGTTTGTGTGCATTTGGGTTCATTTCGTAAGTGCATGAAACTCGGTGCAAAACAGGGTGAACTGGTGCAATTAATGCAAAAGTTCGAGCCACGAAGTCAATTCAGGATTTTTCGCAACGAACGGACCCAATCAACCCCATTGGACCCTAAACTAATGTTTCGGTCCGTTTTGTAGTATTTGGGTGCATTTGGTATTGTTTTGTAACTGCATGAAACTTGTTGCAAAACATACTGAACTGGTTCAATTAACGCAAAAGTTCGTGCCACGAAGTCGCGTTGTAATTTTTCGCAACCAACACACCTAATCCACCCCATTGGACCCTAAACTTATGTTTTGGTGTGTTTTATAGTGTTTGGGTGCATTTGGGATCATTTCATAACTGCATGAAACTCGGTGCAAAACGGGATGAATTGGTGCAATTAATGCAAAAGTTTGTGCCACGAAGTCACTTCAGGATTGTTCACAACGGACGCAACCTATCCACCCCATTGGACCCTAAAGTGATGTTTTAGTATGTTTTGTAGTATTTGGGTGCATTTGGGATCGTTTCGTAACTGCATGAAACTTGGTGCAAAACATACTGAATTGGTGCAATTATTGCAAAAGTTCGTGCCACGAAGTTGCGTTGTAATTTTCCCCAACAAACACACCTGTTCCACCCCACTGGACCCTAAACTCATGTTTTGGTGCCTTTCATGGTGTTTGGGTGCATTTGGGATCATTTCGTAATTGCATGAAACTCGATGCAAAACGGGGTGAACTGGTGCAATTAATGCAAAAGTTCGTGCCACGAAGTCACGTCGGGATTTTTCACAACGAACGCACCCAATCCACCCTATTGGACCCTAAACTCATGTTTTGGTGCATTTCATAGTGTTTGTGTGCATTTGGGTTCATTTCGTAACTGCATGAACTCGGTGCAAAACATACTGAACTGGTGCAATTAATGCAAAAGTTCATGCTACGAAGTCATGTTGTAATTTTTCCCAACAAATGCACCTGATCTAGCCCATTGGACCGTAAACTTATGTTTTGGTGCCTTTCATAGTGTTTGGGTGCATTTGGGATCATTTCGTAACTGCATGAAACTCGGTGCAAAAACGGGGTGAACTGGTGCAATTAATGCAAAAGTTCGTGCCACGAAGTCACGTCGGGATTTTTTGCAACGAACGCACCCAATCCACCCCATTGGACCCTAAACTCATGTTTTGGTGCGTTTCGTAGTGTTTGTGTGCATTTGGGTTCATTTCGTAACTGCATGAAGCTCGGTGCAAAACGGGGTGAACTTGGGCAATTCATGCAAAAGTTTGTGCCACGAAGTCACGTCGGGATTTTTTGCAACAAGGCACCCAATCCACCCCATTGGACCCTAAACTAATGTTTCGGTCCGTTTCGTAGTATTTGGGTGCATTTGGGATCGTTTCGTCACTGCATGAAACTTGTTGCAAAACATACTGAACTGGTGCAATTAATACAAAGTTCGTGTCACGAAGTCACATTGTAAATTTACGCAACAAACGCACCTGATCCACCGCATTGGACCCTAAACTCATGTTTTGGTGTGTTTCAGTGTTTGGGTGCATTTTCGATCATTTCGTAACTACATGAAACTCAGTGCAAAACAGGGTGAACTGGAGCAATTAATGCAAAAGTTCGTGCCACGAAGTCACGTCGGGATTTTTCGCAACGAATGCACCCAATCCACCCCATTGGATCCTAAACTAATGTTTCGGTCTGTTTCATAGTATTTGGGTGCATTTGGGATCATTTCGTAACTGCATGAAACTTGTTGCAAAACATTCTAAACTGGTGCAATTAATACAAAATTTCGTGCCACGAAGTCACATTGTATTTTTCGCAATGAACACACCTGATCCACCCCATTGGACCCTAAACTAATGTTTTGGTGTGTTTCAATGTGTTTGGGTGCATTTGGGATCGTTTCGTAACTGCATGAAACTTGTTGCAAAACATACTAAACTGGTACAATTAATAAATAAGTTTGTATCACGAATTCACGTTGTAATTTTCACAACGAACGACCTGATCCACCCCATTGGACCCTAAACTCATGTTTTGGTACGTTTCATAGTGTTTGGGTGCATTTGGGATCATTTCGTAACTGCATGAAACGCGGTGCAAAACGGGGTGAACTGGTGCATTTAATGCAAAAGATTGTGCCACGAAGTCACATCGGGAATTTTCACAATGGATGCACCAGATCCACCCAATTGGACCCTAAAGTAATGTTTCGATATGTTTTGTAGTATTTGGGTGCATTTAGGATCGTTTCGTAATTGCATGAAACTCGGTGCAAAACGGGGTGAACTGATGCAATTAATGCAAAAGTTCGAGCCACAAAGTCAATTCAGGATTTTTCGCAACGAACGGACCCAATCAACCCCATTGGACCCTAGACTAATGTTTCAGTCCGTTTTGTAGTATTTCGGTGCATTTGGGATTGTTCTGTAACTGCATGAAACTTGTTGCAAAACATACTGAACTAGTTCAATTAACGCAAAAGTCCGTGCCACGAAGTCGCGTTGTAATTTTTCGCAACCAAGACACCTAATCCACCCCATTGGACCCTAAACTTATGTTTTGGTGTGTTTCATAGTGTTTGGGTGCATTTGGGATCATTTCATAACTGCATGAAACTCGGTGCAAAACGGGATGAATTGGTGCAATTAATGCAAAAGTTTGTGCCACGAAGTCACTTCGGGATTTTTCACAACGGACGCACCCTATCCACCCCATTGGACCCTAAAGTAATGTTTTAGTATGTGTTTGTAGTTTTTGGGTGCATTTGGCATCGTTTCGTAACTGCATGAAACTTGGTGCAAAACATACTGAATTGGTGCAATTATTGCAAAAGTTCGTGCCACGAAGTCACGTTGTAATTTTCCCCAACAAACACACCTGTTCCACCCCACTGGACCCTAAACTCATGTTTTGGTGCATTTCATAGTGTTTGTGTGCATTTGGGTTCATTTCGTAACTGCATGAAACTCGGTGCAAAACGGGGTGAACTTGAGCAATTAATGCAAAAGTTCGTGCCATGAAGTCACGTAGGGATATTTCGCAAAAACTCACACAATCCACCCCATTGGACCCTAAACTAATGTTTCGGTCCGTTTCATAGTATTTGGGTGCATTTGGGATCGTTTCGTCACTGCATGAAACTTGTTGCAAAACATACTGAACTGTTTCGGTGCCTTTCATAGTGTTTTGGTGCATTTGGGATTGTTCTGTAACTGCATGAAACTTGTTGCAAAACATACTGAACTGGTTCAATTAACGCAAAAGTTCATGCCACGAAGTCGCGTTGTATTTTTTCGCAACCAACACACCTAATCCACCCCATTGGACCCTAAACTTATGTTTTGGTGTGTTTCATAGTGTTTGGGTGCATTTGGGATCATTTCATAACTGCATGAAACTCGGTGCAAAACGGGATGAATTGGTGCAATTAATGCAAAAGTTTGTGCCATGAAGTCACTTCGGGATATTTCACAACGGACGCACCCTATCCAGCCCATTGGACCCTAAAGTAATGTTTCAGTATGTTTTGTAGTATTTGGGTGCATTTGGGATCATTTCGTCACTGCATGAAACTTGTTGCAAAACATACTGAACTGGAGCAATTAATGCAAAAGTTCGTGCTACGAAGTCATGTTGTAAATTTTCCCAACAAATGCACCTGATCCAGCCCATTAGACCCTAGACTCATGTTTTGGTGCCTTTCATAGTGTTTGGGTGCATTTGGGATCATTTCGTAACTGCATGACACTCGGTGCAAAAACGGGGTGAACTGGTGCAATTAATGCAAAAGTTCGTGCCACGAAGTCACGTCGGGATTTTTTGCAACTAACGCATCCAATCCACCCCATTGGACCCTAAACTCATGTTTTGGTGCATTTCGTAGTGTTTGTGTGCATTTGGGTTCATTTCGTAACTGCATGAAACTTGGTGCAAAACGGTGTGAACTTGGGCAATTAATGCAAAAGTTCGTGCCACGAAGTCACATCTCGATTTTTTGTAACAAGGCACCGAATCCACCCCATTGGACCCTAAACTAATGTTTCGGTCCGTTTCGTAGTATTTGGGTGCATTTGGGATCGTTTCGTCACTGCATGAAACTTGTTGGAAAACAAACTGAACTAGTGCAATTAATACAAAGTTCGTGCCACGAAGTCACATTGTAATTTTACGCAACAAACGCACCTGATCCACCCCATTGGACCCTAAACTCATGTTTTGGTGTGTTTCACAGTGTTTGGATGCATTTTCGATCGTTTCGTAACTACATGAAACTCGGTGCAAAACAGGGTGAACTGGAGCAATTAATGCAAACGTTCGTGCCACGAAGTCACGTCGGGATTTTTCGCAATGAATGCAAACTATCCACCCCATTGGACCCTAAACTAATGTTTCGGTCTATTTCATAGTATTTGGGTGCATTTGGGATCATTTCGTAACTGCATGAAACTTGTTGCAAAACATGCTAAACTGGTACAATTAATACAAAATTTCGTGCCACGAAGTCACATTGTATTTTTCGCAACGAACGCACCTGATCCACCCCATTGGACCCTAAACTCATGTTTTGGTGTGTTTCAATGTGTTTGGGTGCATTTGGGATCGTTTCGTAAACTGCATGAAACTTGTTGCAAAACATATTGAACTGGTACAATTAATAAACAAGTTTGTACCACGAATTCACATTGTAATTTTCACAACAAATGACCTGATCCACCCCATTGGACCCTAAACTCATGTTTTGGTACGTTTCATAGTGTTTGGGTGCATTTCGGATAATTTCGTAACTGCATGAAACTCGGTGCAAAACGGGGTGAACTGGTGCATTTAATGCAAAAGTTTGTGCCACGAAGTCACATCGGGAATTTTCACAATGGATGCACCCGATCCACCCCATTGGACCCTAAAGTAATGTTTCGATATGTTTTGTAGTATTTGGGTGCATTTAGGATCATTTCGTAACTGCATGAAACTGGATACAAAACATACTGAACTGGTGCAATTAATGCAAAAGTTCGTGCCACGAAGTCACATTGTATTTTTTTCCCAACAAACGAACCTGATCCACCCCATTGGTGCGTTTCATAGTGTTTGGGTGCATTTGGGATCGTTTCGTAACTGCATGAAACTCGGTACAAAACATACAGAACTGGTGCAATTAATGCAAAAATTCGTGCAACAAAGTCACGTCGGGATTTTTTGCAACGAGCGCACCCAATCCTCACATTGGACCCTACACTCATGTTTTGGTGTGTTTCATAGTGTTTGTGTGCATTTGGGTTCATTTCGTAAGTGCATGAAACTCGGTGCAAAACGGGGTGAACTGGTGCAATTAATGCAAAAGTTCGAGCCACGAAGTCAATTCAGGATTTTTCGCAACGAACGGACCCAATCAACCCCATTGGACCCTAAACTAATGTTTCGCTCCGTTTTGTAGTATTTGGGTGCATTTGGGATTGTTCTGTAACTGCATGAAACTTGTTGCAAAACATACTGAACTGGTTCAATTAACGCAAAAGTTCGTGCCACGAAGTCGCGTTGTAATTTTTCGCAACCAACACACCAAATCCACCCCATTGGACCCTAAACATATGTTTTGGTGTGTTTCATAGTGTTTGGGTGCATTTGGGATCATTTCATAACTGCATGAAACTCGGTGCAAAACGGGATGAATTGGTGCAATTAATGCAAAAGTTTGTGCCACGAAGTCACTTCGGGATTTTTCACAACGGACGCACCCTATCCAGCCCATTGGACCCTAAAGTAATGTTTCAGTATGTTTTGTAGTATTTGGGTGCATTTGGGATCATTTCGTCACTGCATGAAACTTGTTGCAAAACATACTGAACTGGAGCAATTAATGCAAAAGTTCGTGCTACGAAGTCATGTTGGAAATTTTCCCAACAAATGCACCTGATCCAGCCCATTGGACCCTAAACTCATGTTTTGGTGCTTTTCATAGTGTTTGGGTGCATTTGGGATCATTTCGTAACTGCATGAAACTCGGTGCAAAAACAGGGTGAACTGGTGCAATTAGTGCAAAAGTTCGTGCCACGAAGTCACGTCGGGATTTTTTGCAACTAACGCACCCAATCCACCCCATTGGACCCTAAACTCATGTTTTGGTGCATTTCGTAGTGTTTGTGTGCATTTGGGTTCATTTCGTAACTGCATGAAACTCGGTGCAAAACGGGGTGAACTTGGGCAATTAATGCAAAAGTTCGTGCCACGAAGTCACATCTGGATTTTTTGTAACAAGGCACCGAATCCACCCCATTGGACCCTAAACTAATGTTTCGGTCCGTTTCGTAGTATTTGGGTGCATTTGGGATCGTTTCTTCACTGCATGAAACTTGTTGCAAAACTTACTGAACTAGTGCAATTAATACAAAGTTCGTGCCACGAAGTCACATTGTAATTTTACGCAACAAACGCACCTGATCCACCCCATTGGACCCTAAACTCATGTTTTGGTGTGTTTCACAGTGTTTGGATGCATTTTCGATCGTTTCGTAACTACATGAAACTTGGTGCAAAACAGGGTGAACTGGACCAATTAATGCAAAAGTTCGTGCCACGAAGTCACGTCGGGTTTTTTCGCAACGAAAGCACCCTATACTCGGTGCAAAACAGGGTGAACTGGAGCAATTAATGCAAACGTTCGTGCCACGAAGTCACGTCGGGATTTTTCGCAATGAATGCAAACTATCCACCCCATTGGACCCTAAACTAATGTTTCGGTCTATTTCATAGTATTTGGGTGCATTTGGGATCATTTCGTAACTGCATGAAACTTGTTGCAAAACATGCTAAACTGGTACAATTAATACAAAATTTCGTGCCACGAAGTCACATTGTATTTTTCGCAACGAACGCACCTGATCCACCCCATTGGACCCTAAACTCATGTTTTGGTGTGTTTCAATGTGTTTGGGTGCATTTGGGATCGTTTCGTAAACTGCATGAAACTTGTTGCAAAACATATTGAACTGGTACAATTAATAAACAAGTTTGTACCACGAATTCACATTGTAATTTTCACAACAAATGACCTGATCCACCCCATTGGACCCTAAACTCATGTTTTGGTACGTTTCATAGTGTTTGGGTGCATTTCGGATAATTTCGTAACTGCATGAAACTCGGTGCAAAACGGGGTGAACTGGTGCATTTAATGCAAAAGTTTGTGCCACGAAGTCACATCGGGAATTTTCACAATGGATGCACCCGATCCACCCCATTGGACCCTAAAGTAATGTTTCGATATGTTTTGTAGTATTTGGGTGCATTTAGGATCATTTCGTAACTGCATGAAACTGGATACAAAACATACTGAACTGGTGCAATTAATGCAAAAGTTCGTGCCACGAAGTCACATTGTATTTTTTTCCCAACAAACGAACCTGATCCACCCCATTGGTGCGTTTCATAGTGTTTGGGTGCATTTGGGATCGTTTCGTAACTGCATGAAACTCGGTACAAAACATACAGAACTGGTGCAATTAATGCAAAAATTCGTGCAACAAAGTCACGTCGGGATTTTTTGCAACGAGCGCACCCAATCCTCACATTGGACCCTACACTCATGTTTTGGTGTGTTTCATAGTGTTTGTGTGCATTTGGGTTCATTTCGTAAGTGCATGAAACTCGGTGCAAAACGGGGTGAACTGGTGCAATTAATGCAAAAGTTCGAGCCACGAAGTCAATTCAGGATTTTTCGCAACGAACGGACCCAATCAACCCCATTGGACCCTAAACTAATGTTTCGCTCCGTTTTGTAGTATTTGGGTGCATTTGGGATTGTTCTGTAACTGCATGAAACTTGTTGCAAAACATACTGAACTGGTTCAATTAACGCAAAAGTTCGTGCCACGAAGTCGCGTTGTAATTTTTCGCAACCAACACACCAAATCCACCCCATTGGACCCTAAACATATGTTTTGGTGTGTTTCATAGTGTTTGGGTGCATTTGGGATCATTTCATAACTGCATGAAACTCGGTGCAAAACGGGATGAATTGGTGCAATTAATGCAAAAGTTTGTGCCACGAAGTCACTTCGGGATTTTTCACAACGGACGCACCCTATCCAGCCCATTGGACCCTAAAGTAATGTTTCAGTATGTTTTGTAGTATTTGGGTGCATTTGGGATCATTTCGTCACTGCATGAAACTTGTTGCAAAACATACTGAACTGGAGCAATTAATGCAAAAGTTCGTGCTACGAAGTCATGTTGGAAATTTTCCCAACAAATGCACCTGATCCAGCCCATTGGACCCTAAACTCATGTTTTGGTGCTTTTCATAGTGTTTGGGTGCATTTGGGATCATTTCGTAACTGCATGAAACTCGGTGCAAAAACAGGGTGAACTGGTGCAATTAGTGCAAAAGTTCGTGCCACGAAGTCACGTCGGGATTTTTTGCAACTAACGCACCCAATCCACCCCATTGGACCCTAAACTCATGTTTTGGTGCATTTCGTAGTGTTTGTGTGCATTTGGGTTCATTTCGTAACTGCATGAAACTCGGTGCAAAACGGGGTGAACTTGGGCAATTAATGCAAAAGTTCGTGCCACGAAGTCACATCTGGATTTTTTGTAACAAGGCACCGAATCCACCCCATTGGACCCTAAACTAATGTTTCGGTCCGTTTCGTAGTATTTGGGTGCATTTGGGATCGTTTCTTCACTGCATGAAACTTGTTGCAAAACTTACTGAACTAGTGCAATTAATACAAAGTTCGTGCCACGAAGTCACATTGTAATTTTACGCAACAAACGCACCTGATCCACCCCATTGGACCCTAAACTCATGTTTTGGTGTGTTTCACAGTGTTTGGATGCATTTTCGATCGTTTCGTAACTACATGAAACTTGGTGCAAAACAGGGTGAACTGGACCAATTAATGCAAAAGTTCGTGCCACGAAGTCACGTCGGGTTTTTTCGCAACGAAAGCACCCTATCCACCCCATTGGACCCTAAACTAATGTTTCGGTCTGTTTCATAGTATTTGGGTGCATTTGGGATCATTTCGTAACTGCATGAAACTTGTTGCAAAACATGCTAAACTGGTGCAATTAATACAAAATTTCGTGCCACGATGTCACATTGTATTTTTCGGAACGAACGCACCTGATCCACCCCATTGGACCCTAAACTAATGTTTCGGTCTGTTTCATAGTATTTGGGTGCATTTGGGATCGTTTCGTAACTGCATGAAACTTGTTGCAAAACATATTGAACTGGTACAATTAATAAATAAGTTTGTACCACGAATTCACGTTGTAATTTTCACAACAAACGACCTGATCCACCCCATTGGACCCTAAACTCATGTTTTGGTACGTTTCATAGTGTTTGGGTGCATTTCGGATCATTTCGTAACTGCATGAAACTCGGTGCAAAACGGGGTGAACTGGTGCATTTAATGCAAAAGTTTGTGCCACGAAGTCACATCGGGAATTTTCACAATGGATGCACCCGATCCACCCCATTGGACCCTAAAGTAATGTTTCGATATGTTTTGTAGTATTTGGGTGCATTTAGGATCGTTTCGTAACTGCATGAAACTCGGTACAAAACATACTGACCTGGTGCAATTAATGCAAAAGTTCGTGCCACGGAGTCACATTGTAATTTTTCCCAACAAACGAACCTAATCCACCCCATTGGACCCTAAACTCATGTTTTGGTGCGTTTCATAGTGTATGGGTGCATTTGGGATCGTTTCGTAACTGCATGAAACTCGGTACAAAACATACAGAACTGGTGCAATTAATGCAAAAATTCGTGCAACAAAGTCACGTCGGGATTTTTTGCAACGAGCGCACCCAATCCTCACATTGGACCCTACACTCATGTTTTGGTGTGTTTCATAGTGTTTGTGTGCATTTGGGTTCATTTCGTAAGTGCATGAAACTCGGTGCAAAACGGGGTGAACTGGTGCAATTAATGCAAAAGTTCGAGCCACGAAGTCAATTCAGGATTTTTCGCAACGAACGGACCCAATCAACCCCATTGGACCCTAAACTAATGATTCAGTCCGTTTTGTAGTATTTGGGTGCATTTGGGATTGTTCTGTAACTGCATGAAACTTGTTGCAAAACATACTGAACTGGTTCAATTAACGCAAAAGTTCGTGCCGCGAAGTCGCGTTGTAATTTTTCGCAACCAACACACCTAATCCACCCCATTGGACCCTAAACTTATGTTTTGGTGTGTTTCATAGTGTTTGGGTGCATTTGGGATCATTTCATAACTGCATGAAACTCGGTGCAAAACGGGATGAATTGGTGCAATTAATGCAAAAGTTTGTGCCACGAAGTCACTTTGGGATTTTTCACAATGGATGCACCCTATCCAGCCCATTGGACCCTAAAGTAATGTTTCAGTATGTTTTGTAGTATTTTGGTGCATTTGGGATCATTTCGTAACTGCATGAAACTTGGTGCAAAACATACTGAATTGGTGCAATTATTTCCAAAGTTCGTGCCACGAAGTCACATTGTAATTTTTCCCAACAAACACACATGTTCCACCCCACTGGAACCTAAACTCATGTTTTGGTGCATTTCATAGTGTTTGTGTGCATTTGGGTTCATTTCGTAACTGCATGAAACTCGGTGCAAAACGGGGTGAACTTGAGCAATTAATGCAAAAGTTCGTGCCATGAAGTCACGTCGGGATATTTCGCAAAAACGCACCCAATCCACCCCATTGGACCCCAAACTAATGTTTTGGTCCGTTTCGTAGTATTTGGGTGCATTTGGGATCGTTTCGTCACTGCATGAAACTTGTTGCAAAACATACTGAACTGGTCCAATTAATACAAAAGTTTGTGCCACAAAGTCTCAGTTTAATTTTATGCAACGAACGCACCTGATCCACCCCATTAGACCCTAAACTCATGTTTTGGTGTGTTTCATATGTTTGGGTGCCTTTTCGATCATTTCGTAACTGCATAAAACTCGGTGCAAAACGGGGTGAACTGGTGCAATTAATGCAAAAGTTCGTGCCACAAAGTCAATTCAGGATTTTTCGCAACGAACGGACCCAATCAACCCCATTGGACCCTAATCTAATGTTTCGGTCTGTTTCGTAGTATTTGGGTGCATTTGGGATTGTTCTGTAACTGCATGAAACTTGTTGCAAAACATACTAAACTGGTTCAATTAACGCAAAAGTTCTTGCCACGAAGTTGCGTTGTAATTTTTCGCAACCAACGCACCTAATCCACCCCATTGGACCCTAAACTCATGTTTTGGTGCATGTCATATTGTTTGGGTGCATTTGGGATCTTTTCGTAACTGCATGAAACTTGGTGCAAAACGGGATGAATTGGTGCAATTATTGTAAAAGTTTGTGCCACGAAGTCACATCACGATTTTTAGCAACGGACGAACCCTATCCACCCCATTGGACCCTAAAGTAAAGTTTTCGTATGTTTTGTAGTATTTGGGTGCATTAGGGATCGTTTCGTAACTACATGAAACTTGGTGCAAAACATACTGAACTGGTGCAATTAATGCAAAAGTTCGTGCTACGAAGTCATGTTGTAATTTTTCCAAATAAATGCACCTGATCCAGCCCATTGGACCCTAAACTCATGTTTTGGTGCCTTTCATAGTGTTTGGGTGCATTTATGATCATTTCGTAACTGCATGAAACTCGGTGCAAAACGGGGTGAACTGGTGCAATTAATGCAAAAGTTCGTGCCACGAAGTCACGTCGGGATTTTTTGCAACGAACGCACCCAATCCACCCCAATGGACCCTAAACTCATATTTGGTGCGTTTCGTAGTGTTTGTGTGCATTTGGGTTCATTTCGTAACTGCATGAAACTCGGTGCAAAACGGGGTAAACTTGGGCAATTAATGCAAAAGTTTGTGCCACGAAGTCACGTCGGGATTTTTCGCAACAAGGCTCCCAATCCACCCCATTGGACCCTAAACTAATGTTTCGGTGCGTTTCATAGTATTTGGGTGCATTTGGGATCGTTTCGTCACTGCATGAAACTTGTTGTCTAACATACTGAACGGGTGCAATTAATACAAAGTTCCTGCCACGAAGTCACATTGTAATTTTATGCAACAAACGCACCTGATCCACCCCATTGGACCATAAACTCATGTTTTGGTGTGTTTCACAGTGTTTGGGTGCATTTTCGATCATTTCGTAACTACAAGAAACTCGGTGCAAAATAGGGTGAGCTGGTGCAATTAATGCAAAAGTTCGTGCCACGAAGTCACGTCGGGATTTTTCGCAACGAATGCACCCAATCCACCCCATTGGACCCCAAACTAATGTTTCGGTCCGTTTCATAGTATTTCGGTGCATTTGGGATCATTTCGTAACTGCATGAAACTTGTTGCAAAACATGCTAAACTGGTGCAATTAATAGAAAATTTCGTGCCACGAAAGTCACATTGTATTTTTCGCAACGAACACACCTGATCCACCCCATTGGACCCTAAACTCATGTTTTGGTGTGTTTCAATGTGTTTGGGTGCATTTGGGATCGTTTCGTAACTGCATGAAACTTGTTGCAAAACATACTGAACTGGTACAATTAATAAATAAGTTTGTACCACGAATTCACGTTGTAATTTTCACAACGAACGACCTGATCCACCCTATTGGACCCTAAACTCATGTTTTGGTACGTTTCATAGTGTTTGGGTGTATTTGGGATTATTTCGTAACTGCATGAAACGTGGTGCAAAACGGGGTGAACTGGTGCATTTAATGCAAAAGTTTGTGCCACCAAGTCACGTCGGGATTTTTCACAATGGATGCACCCGATCCACCCCATTGGACCCTAAAGTAATTTTTCGATATGTTTTGTAGAATTTGGGTGCATTTGGGATCGTTTCGTAACTGCATGAAACTCGGTACAAAACATACTGAACTGGTGCAATTAATGCAAAAGTTCGTGCCACGAAGTCACATTGTATTTTTTCCCAACAAATGATCTTGATCCACCCCATTGGACCCTAAACTAATGTTTCGGTCCATTTCATAGTGTTTGGGTGCATTGGGGATTGTTTCGTAACTGCATGAAACTCGGTACAAAACATACTGAACTGGTGCAATTAATGCAAAAATTCGTGCCACGAAGTCACGTCGGGATTTTTTGCAACGAGCGCACCCAATCCTCCCCATTGGACCCTACACTCATGATTTGGTGTGTTTCATAGTGTTTGTGTGCATTCGGGTTCATTTCGTAACTGCTTGAAACTCGGTGCAAAACGGGGTGAACTGGTGCAATTAATGCAAAAGTTCGTGCCACGAAATCAATTCAGGATTTTTCACAACAAACGGACCCAATCAACCCCATTGGACCCTAAACTAATGTTTCGGTCCGTTTTGTAGTATTTGGGTGCATTTGGGATTGTTCTGTAACTGCATGAAACTTGTTGCAAAACATACTGAACTGGTTCAATTAACGCAAAAGTTCGTGCCACGAAGTCGCGTTGTAATTTTTCGCAACCAACACACCTAATCCACCCCATTGGACCCTAAACTCATGTTTTGGTGTGTTTCATAGGGTTTGGGTGCATTTGGGATCGTTTCGTAACTGCATGAAACTCGGTGCAAAACGGGGTGAATTGGTGCAATTAATGCAAAAGTTTGTGCCACGAAGTCACATCGGGATTTTTCGCAACGAACACACCCTATCCACCCCATTGGACCCTAAAGTAATGTTTCAGTAAGTTTTGTACTATTTGCGTGCATTTGGGATCGTTTCGTAACTGCATGAAACTTGGTGCCAAACATACTGAACTGGTGCAATTAATGCAAAAGTTTGTGCTACGAAGTCACGTTGTAATTTTTCCCAACAAACGCACCTGATCCACCCCATTGGACCCTAAACTCATGTTTTGGTGCCTTTCATAGTGTTTGGGTGCATTTGGGATCATTTCGTAACTGCATGAAACTCGGTGCAAAACGGGGTGGACTGATGCAATTAATGCTAAAATTCGTGTCACGAAGTCACGTCGGGATTTTTCACAACGAATGCAGCCAATCCACCCCATTGGACCCTAAACTCATGTTTTGGTGCGTTTCTTAGTGCTTGGGTGTATTTCGGTTCATTTCGTAACTGCATGAAACTCGGTGCAAAACGGGCTGAAGTGGTGCAATTAATGCAAAAGTTGGGGCCACGAACTCTTTTCAGGATTTTTGCAACGAATGGACCCAATCAACCCCATCGGACCCTAAACTCATGTTTTGGTGTGTTTCATAGTGTTTGGGTGCATTTGGGATCGTTTCGTAATTGCATGAAACTCGGTGCAAAACGGGGTGAATTTGTACAATTAATGCAAAAGCTTGGGCCACGAAGTCACATCGGGATTTTTCATGACAAATGCACCCTATCCACCCCATTGGACCCTAAAGTAATGTTTCAGTATGTTTTTTAGTATTTGGGTGCATTTGGGATCATTTCGTAACTGCATGAAACTTGGTGCAAAACATACTGAACTGGTGCAATGAATGCAAAAATTCGTGCCATGAAGTGATGCTATAATTTTTCCCAACAAACGCACTTGATCCTCCCCATTGGACTTTAAACTCATGTTTTGATGCCTTTCACAGTGTTTGGGTGCATTTGGGATCATTTCGCAACTGCATGAAACTTGGTGCAAAACGCGGTGAACTGGTGCAATTAATGTAAAAGTTCGTGCCACGAAGTCACGTCGGGAATTTTCGCAAGGAACACATCCAATCCACCCCATTGGACCCTAAACTCATGTTTTGGTGCGTTTCATAGTGTTTGTGTGCATTTGGGTTCATTTCGTAACTGCATGAAACTCGGTGCAAAACGGGGTGAACTTGAGCAATTAATGCAAATGTTCGTGCCACGAAGTCACATCGGGATTTTTCGCAACAACACACCCAATCCACCCCATTGGACCCTAAACTAATGTTTCTGTCCGTTTCGTAGTATTTGGGTGCATTTGGGATCGTTTCGTCACTGCATGAAACTTGTTGCAAAACATACTGAACTGGTGCAATTAATACAAAAGTTCATGCCACAAAGTCACATTGTAATTTTACGCAACGAACGCACCTGATCCACCCCATTGGACCCTAAACTCATGTTTTGGTGTGTTTCATAGTGTTTGGGTGCATTTTCGATCGTTTTGTAACTGCATGAAACTCGGTGCAAAACAGGGTGAACTGGACCCAAAACTAATGTTTTGGTGTATTTAGTAGTATTTGGGTGCATTTGGGATTGTTTCGTAACTGCATGAAACTTGTTGCAAAACATACTGAACTGGTGCAATTAATGCAAAAGTTCGTCCAATGAAGTCGCGTTGTAATTTTTCGCAACAAACGCACCTGATCCACCCCATTGGACCATAAACTCATGTTTTGGTGCGTTCATAGTGTTTGGGTGCATTTGGGATCATTTCGTAACCGCATGAAACTCGGTGCAAAACGGGGTGAACACGTGCAATTAAATCAAAAGTTTGTGCCACGAAGTCACATCGGAATTTTCGCAACGGACGCATCCTATCCACCCCATTGGACCAAAACTAATGTTTCAGTGAATTTCGTAGTATTTGGGTGCATTTGGGATCGTTTTGTAACTGCATGAAACTTGTTGCAAAACATACTGAACTGGTGCAATTAATGCATAAGTTCATGCCACGAAGTCACGTTGTAATTTTCCCAACTAACGCACCTGATCCACCCCATTGGACCATAAACTCATGTTTTGGTGTGTTTCATTGTGTTTGGGTGCATTTGGGATCATTTCGGAACTGCATGAAACTCGGTACAAAACGGGGTGAACTGGTGCAATTAATGCAAAAGTTCGTGCCACGAAGTGACGTCGGGATTTTTCGCAACGAACGCACCTAATCCATCCCAATGGACCTTTGTAGTATTTTGGTGCATTTGGGATCGTTTCATAACTGCATGAAACTCGGTGCAAAACGCGGTGAACTGGTGCAATTAATGCAAAAGTTCATGCCACGAAGTCACGTCGGGATTTTTCGCAACGAACGGATCCAATCCACCCCATTGGACCCAAAACTACTGTTTCGGTGCATTTCGTAGTATTTGCGTGCATTTGGGATCGTTTCGTAACTGCATGAAACTTGTTGCAAAACATACTGAACTGGTGCAATTAATGCAAAAGTTCGTCCCACAAAGTCACGTTGTAATTTTTCCAAACAAACGCACCTGATCCACCCCATTGGACCCTAAATTCATGCGTTGGTGCATTTCATAGTGTTTGGGTGCATTTGGGATCGTTTCATAACTGCATGAAACTTGTTGTAAAACATACTAAACTGGTGCAATTAATGCAAAAGTTCGTGCCACGAAGTCACATTGTAATTTTTGCCAACAAACGCACCTGATCCGCCCCATTGGACCTTAAATTCATATTTTGGTGCGTTTCATAGTGTTTAGGTGTATTTGGGGTCGTTTCGTAACTGCATGAAACTCGGTGCAAAACGTGGTGAACTGGTGCAATTAATTCAAAAGTTCGTGCCCCAAAATCACGTCGGGATTTTTCTCAACGGACACACCCAATCCACCCAATTGGAACGTAAGGTAATGTTTCGTAGTATTTGGGTGCATTTGGGATCATTTCGTAACTTCATGAAACTTGGTGCAAAACATACGGAACTGGTGCAATTAATGCAAAAGTTCGTGCCACGAAGTCACGTTGTAATTTTTCCCAACAAAAGCACCTAATCCACCCCCATTGGACCCTAAACTCATGTTTTGGTGTGTATCATAGTGTTTGGCTGCATTTGGGATCATTTCGTAACCGCATGAAACTCGGTGCAAAACGGGGTGAACACGTGCAATTAAATCAAAAGTTTGTGCCGCGAAGTCACATCGGAATTTTCGCAACGGACGCACCCTATCCACCCCATTGGACCAAAACTAATGTTTCAGTGAATTTCGTAGTATTTGGGTGCATTTGGGATCGTTTTGTAACTGCATGAAACTTGTTGCAAAACATACTGAACTGGTGCAATTAATGCATAAGTTCATGCCACGAAGTCACGTTGTAATTTTTCCCAACTAACGCACCTGATCCACCCCATTGGACCATAAACTCATGTTTTGGTGTGTTTCATTGTGTTTGGGTGCATTTGGGATCATTTCGGAACTGCATGAAACTCGGTACAAAACGGGGTGAACTGGTGCAATTAATGCAAAAGTTCGTGCCACGAAGTCATGTCGGAATTTTTTGCAACGAACGGACCCAATCCACCCATTGGACCCTAAACTAATGTTTTGGTGCGTTTCATAGTGTTTGGGCCCATTTGGGATCATTGTGTAACTGCATGAAACTCGGTGCAAAACAGGGTGAACTGGTGCAATTAATGCAAAAGTTCGTGCCGCAAAGTCACTTCAGGATTTTTCGCAACGAACGGACCCAATCAACCCCATTGGACCCAAAACTAATGTTTCGGTGCATTTAGTAGTATTTGGGTGCATTTGGGATTGTTTCGTAACTGCATGAAACTTGTTGCAAAACATACTGAACTGGTGCAATTAATGCCAAAGTTCGTCCAATGAAGTCGCGTTGTAATTTTTCGCAACAAACGCACCTGATCCACCCCATTGGACCATAAACTCATGTTTTGGTGCGTTCATAGTGTTTGGGTGCATTTGGGATCATTTCGTAACCGCATGAAACTCGGTGCAAAACGGGGTGAACACGTGCAATTAAATCAAAAGTTTGTGCCGCGAAGTCACATCGGAATTTTCGCAACGGACGCACCCTATCCACCCCATTGGACCAAAACTAATGTTTCAGTGAATTTCGTAGTATTTGGGTGCATTTGGGATCGTTTTGTAACTGCATGAAACTTGTTGCAAAACATACTGAACTGGTGCAATTAATGCATAAGTTCATGCCACGAAGTCACGTTGTAATTTTTCCCAACTAACGCACCTGATCCACCCCATTGGACCATAAACTCATGTTTTGGTGTGTTTCATTGTGTTTGGGTGCATTTGGGATCATTTCGGAACTGCATGAAACTCGGTACAAAACGGGGTGAACTGGTGCAATTAATGCAAAAGTTCGTGCCACGAAGTGACGTCGGGATTTTTCGCAACGAACGCACCTAATCCATCCCAATGGACCTTTGTAGTATTTTGGTGCATTTGGGATCGTTTCATAACTGCATGAAACTCGGTGCAAAACGCGGTGAACTGGTGCAATTAATGCAAAAGTTCATGCCACGAAGTCACGTCGGGATTTTTCACAACGAACGGACCCAATCCACCCCATTGGACCCAAAACTACTGTTTTCGGTGCATTTCGTAGTATTTGCGTGCATTTGGGATCGTTTCGTAACTGCATGAAACTTGTTGCAAAACATACTGAACTGGTGCAATTAATGCAAAAGTTCGTCCCACAAAGTCACGTTGTAATTTTTCCAAACAAACGCACCTGATCCACCCCATTGGACCCTAAATTCATGCGTTGGTGCATTTCATAGTGTTTGGGTGCATTTGGGATCGTTTCATAACTGCATGAAACTTGTTGTAAAACATACTAAACTGGTGCAATTAATGCAAAAGTTCGTGCCACGAAGTCACATTGTAATTTTTGCCAACAAACGCACCTGATCCGCCCCATTGGACCTTAAATTCATATTTTGGTGCGTTTCATAGTGTTTGGGTGTATTTGGGGTCGTTTCGTAACTGCATGAAACTCGGTTCAAAACATGGTGAACTAGTGCAATTAATTCAAAAGTTCGTGCCCCAAAATCACGTCGGGATTTTTCTCAACGGACACACCCAATCCACCCAATTGGAACGTAAGGTAATGTTTCGTAGTATTTGGGTGCATTTGGGATCATTTCGTAACTTCATGAAACTTGGTGCAAAACATACGGAACTGGTGCAATTAATGCAAAAGTTCGTGCCACGAAGTCACGTTGTAATTTTTCCCAACAAAAGCACCTAATCCACCCCCATTGGACCCTAAACTCATGTTTTGGTGTGTATCATAGTGTTTGGCTTCATTTGGGATCATTTCGTAACTGCATGAAACTCAGTGCAAAATAGGGTGAACTAGTGCAATTAATGCAAAAGTTCGTGCCACGAAGTCACGTCGGAATTTTTCGCAACGAACGGACCCAATCCACCCATTGGACCCTAAACTAATGTTTTGGTGCGTTTCATAGTGTTTGGGACCATTTGGAATCGTTGTGCAACTGCATGAAACTCGGTGCATAACGGGGTGAACTGGTGCAATTAATGCAAAAGTTCGTGCCGCAAAGTCACTTCAGGATTTTTCGCAATGAACGGACCCAATCAACCCCATTGGACCCAAAACTAATGTTTCGGTGCATTTAGTAGTATTTGGGTGCATTTGGGATTGTTTCGTAACTGCATGAAACTTGTTGCAAAACATACTAAACTGGTGCAATTAATGCAAAAGTTCGTCCAATGAAGTCGCGTTGTAATTTTTCGCAACAAACGCACCTGATCCACCCCATTGGACCATAAACTCATGTTTTGGTGCGTTTCATAGTGTTTGGGTGCATTTGGGATCATTTCGTAACCGCATGAAACTCGGTGCAAAACGGGGTGAACACGTGCAATTAAATCAAAAGTTTGTGCCGCGAAGTCACATCGGAATTTTCGCAACGGACGCACCCTATCCACCCCATTGGACCAGAACTAATGTTTCAGTGAATTTCGTAGTATTTGGGTGCATTTGGGATCGTTTTGTAACTGCATGAAACTTGTTGCAAAACATACTGAACTGGTGCAATTAATGCATAAGTTCATGCCACGAAGTCACGTTGTAATTTTTCCCAACTAACGCACCTGATCCACCCCATTGGACCATAAACTCATGTTTTGGTGTGTTTCATTGTGTTTGGGTGCATTTGGGATCATTTCGGAACTGCATGAAACTTGGTACAAAACGGGGTGAACTGGTGCAATTAATGCAAAAGTTCGTGCCACGAAGTGACGTCGGGATTTTTCGCAACGAACGCACCTAATCCATCCCAATGGACCTTTGTAGTATTTTGGTGCATTTGGGATCGTTTCATAACTGCATGAAACTCGGTGCAAAACGCGGTGAACTGGTGCAATTAATGCAAAAGTTCATGCCACGAAGTCACGTCGGGATTTTTCGCAACGAACGGATCCAATCCACCCCATTGGACCCAAAACTACTGTTTCGGTGCATTTCGTAGTATTTGCGTGCATTTGGGATCGTTTCGTAACTGCATGAAACTTGTTGCAAAACATACTGAACTGGTGCAATTAATGCAAAAGTTCGTCCCACAAAGTCACGTTGTAATTTTTCCAAACAAACGCACCTGATCCACCCCATTGGACCCTAAATTCATGCGTTGGTGCATTTCATAGTGTTTGGGTGCATTTGGGATCGTTTCATAACTGCATGAAACTTGTTGTAAAACATACTAAACTGGTGCAATTAATGCAAAAGTTCGTGCCACGAAGTCACATTGTAATTTTTGCCAACAAACGCACCTGATCCGCCCCATTGGACCTTAAATTCATATTTTGGTGCGTTTCATAGTGTTTGGGTGTATTTGGGGTCGTTTCGTAACTGCATGAAACTCGGTTCAAAACATGGTGAACTAGTGCAATTAATTCAAAAGTTCGTGCCCCAAAATCACGTCGGGATTTTTCTCAACGGACACACCCAATCCACCCAATTGGAACGTAAGGTAATGTTTCGTAGTATTTGGGTGCATTTGGGATCATTTCGTAACTTCATGAAACTTGGTGCAAAATATACGGAACTGGTGCAATTAATGCAAAAGTTCGTGCCACGAAGTCACGTTGTAATTTTTCCCAACAAAAGCACCTAATCCACCCCCATTGGACCCTAAACTCATGTTTTGGTGTGTATCATAGTGTTTGGCTTCATTTGGGATCATTTCGTAACTGCATGAAACTCAGTGCAAAATAGGGTGAACTAGTGCAATTAATGCAAAAGTTCGTGCCACGAAGTCACGTCGGAATTTTTCGCAATGAACGGACCCAATCCACCCATTGGACCCTAAACTAATGTTTTGGTGCGTTTCATAGTGTTTGGGACCATTTGGAATCGTTGTGCAACTGCATGAAACTCGGTGCAAAACGGGGTGAACTGGTGCAATTAATGCAAAAGTTCGTGCCGCAAAGTCACTTCAGGATTTTTCGCAACGAACGGACCCAATCAACCCCATTGGACCCAAAACTAATGTTTCGGTGCATTTAGTAGTATTTGGGTGCATTTGGGATTGTTTCGTAACTGCATGAAACTTGTTGCAAAACATACTAAACTGGTGCAATTAATGCAAAAGTTCGTCCAATGAAGTCGCGTTGTAATTTTTCGCAACAAACGCACCTGATCCACCCCATTGGACCATAAACTCATGTTTTGGTGCGTTTCATAGTGTTTGGGTGCATTTGGGATCATTTCGTAACCGCATGAAACTCGGTGCAAAACGGGGTGAACACGTGCAATTAAATCAAAAGTTTGTGCCGCGAAGTCACATCGGAATTTTCGCAACGGACGCACCCTATCCACCCCATTGGACCAGAACTAATGTTTCAGTGAATTTCGTAGTATTTGGGTGCATTTGGGATCGTTTTGTAACTGCACGAAACTTGTTGCAAAACATACTGAACTGGTGCAATTAATGCATAAGTTCATGCCACGAAGTCACGTTGTAATTTTTCCCAACTAACGCACCTGATCCACCCCATTGGACCATAAACTCATGTTTTGGTGTGTTTCATTGTGTTTGGGTGCATTTGGGATCATTTCGGAACTGCATGAAACTTGGTACAAAACGGGGTGAACTGGTGCAATTAATGCAAAAGTTCGTGCCACGAAGTGACGTCGGGATTTTTCGCAACGAACGCACCTAATCCATCCCAATGGACCTTTGTAGTATTTTGGTGCATTTGGGATCGTTTCATAACTGCATGAAACTCGATGCAAAACGCGGTGAACTGGTGCAATTAATGCAAAAGTTCATGCCACGAAGTCACGTCGGGATTTTTCACAACGAACGGACCCAATCCACCCCATTGGACCCAAAACTACTGTTTTCGGTGCATTTCGTAGTATTTGCGTGCATTTGGGATCGTTTCGTAACTGCATGAAACTTGTTGCAAAACATACTGAACTAGTGCAATTAATGCAAAAGTTCATCCCACAAAGTCACGTTGTAATTTTTCCAAACAAACGCACCTGATCCACCCCATTGGACCCTAAATTCATGCTTTGGTGCATTTCATAGTGTTTGGGTGCAGTTGGGATCGTTTCATAACTGCATGAAACTTGTTGTAAAACATACTAAACTGGTGCAATTAATGCAAAAGTTTGTGCCATGAAGTCACATTGTAATTTTTGCCAACAAACGCACCTGATCCGCCCCATTGGACCTTAAATTCATATTTTGGTGCGTTTCATAGTGTTTGGGTGTATTTGGGGTCGTTTCGTAACTGCATGAAACTCGGTGCAAAACATGGTGAACTAGTGCAATTAATTCAAAAGTTCGTGCCCCAAAATCACGTCGGGATTTTTCTCAACGGACACACCCAATCCACCCAATTGGAACGTAAGGTAATGTTTCGTAGTATTTGGGTGCATTTGGGATCATTTCGTAACTTCATGAAACTTGGTGCAAAACATACGGAACTGGTGCAATTAATGCAAAAGTTCGTGCCACGAAGTCACGTTGTAATTTTTCCCAACAAAAGCACCTAATCCACCCCCATTGGACCCTAAACTCATGTTTTGGTGTGTATCATAGTGTTTGGCTTCATTTGGGATCATTTCGTAACTGCATGAAACTCAGTGCAAAATAGGGTGAACTAGTGCAATTAATGCAAAAGTTCGTGCCACGAAGTCACGTCGGAATTTTTCGCAATGAACGGACCCAATCCACCCATTGGACCCTAAACTAATGTTTTGGTGCGTTTCATAGTGTTTGGGACCATTTGGAATCGTTGTGCAACTGCATGAAACTCGGTGCAAAACGGGGTGAACTGGTGCAATTAATGCAAAAGTTCGTGCCGCAAAGTCACTTCAGGATTTTTCGCAACGAACGGACCCAATCAACCCCATTGGACCCAAAACTAATGTTTCGGTGCATTTAGTAGTATTTGGGTGCATTTGGGATTGTTTCGTAACTGCATGAAACTTGTTGCAAAACATACTAAACTGGTGCAATTAATGCAAAAGTTCGTCCAATGAAGTCGCGTTGTAATTTTTCGCAACAAACGCACCTGATCCACCCCATTGGACCATAAACTCATGTTTTGGTGCGTTTCATAGTGTTTGGGTGCATTTGGGATCATTTCGTAACCGCATGAAACTCGGTGCAAAACGGGGTGAACACGTGCAATTAAATCAAAAGTTTGTGCCGCGAAGTCACATCGGAATTTTCGCAACGGACGCACCCTATCCACCCCATTGGACCAGAACTAATGTTTCAGTGAATTTCGTAGTATTTGGGTGCATTTGGGATCGTTTTGTAACTGCACGAAACTTGTTGCAAAACATACTGAACTGGTGCAATTAATGCATAAGTTCATGCCACGAAGTCACGTTGTAATTTTTCCCAACTAACGCACCTGATCCACCCCATTGGACCATAAACTCATGTTTTGGTGTGTTTCATTGTGTTTGGGTGCATTTGGGATCATTTCGGAACTGCATGAAACTTGGTACAAAACGGGGTGAACTGGTGCAATTAATGCAAAAGTTCGTGCCACGAAGTGACGTCGGGATTTTTCGCAACGAACGCACCTAATCCATCCCAATGGACCTTTGTAGTATTTTGGTGCATTTGGGATCGTTTCATAACTGCATGAAACTCGATGCAAAACGCGGTGAACTGGTGCAATTAATGCAAAAGTTCATGCCACGAAGTCACGTCGGGATTTTTCACAACGAACGGACCCAATCCACCCCATTGGACCCAAAACTACTGTTTTCGGTGCATTTCGTAGTATTTGCGTGCATTTGGGATCGTTTCGTAACTGCATGAAACTTGTTGCAAAACATACTGAACTAGTGCAATTAATGCAAAAGTTCATCCCACAAAGTCACGTTGTAATTTTTCCAAACAAACGCACCTGATCCACCCCATTGGACCCTAAATTCATGCTTTGGTGCATTTCATAGTGTTTGGGTGCAGTTGGGATCGTTTCATAACTGCATGAAACTTGTTGTAAAACATACTAAACTGGTGCAATTAATGCAAAAGTTTGTGCCATGAAGTCACATTGTAATTTTTGCCAACAAACGCACCTGATCCGCCCCATTGGACCTTAAATTCATATTTTGGTGCGTTTCATAGTGTTTGGGTGTATTTGGGGTCGTTTCGTAACTGCATGAAACTCGGTGCAAAACATGGTGAACTAGTGCAATTAATTCAAAAGTTCGTGCCCCAAAATCACGTCGGGATTTTTCTCAACGGACACACCCAATCCACCCAATTGGAACGTAAGGTAATGTTTCGTAGTATTTGGGTGCATTTGGGATCATTTCGTAACTTCATGAAACTTGGTGCAAAACATACGGAACTGGTGCAATTAATGCAAAAGTTTGTGCCACGAAGTCGCGTTGTAATTTTTCGCAACCAACACACCTAATCCACCCCATTGGACCCTAAACTTATGTTTTGGTGTGTTTCATAGTGTTTGGGTGCATTTGGGATCATTTCATAACTGCATGAAACTCGGTGCAAAACGAGATGAATTGGTGCAATTAATGCAAAAGTTTGTGCCACGAAGTCACTTTGGGATTTTTCACAATGGACGCACCCTATCCAGCCCATTGGACCCTAAAGTAATGTTTCAGTATGTTTTGTAGTATTTGGGTGCATTTGGGATCATTTCGTAACTGCATGAAACTTGGTGCAAAACATACTGAATTGGTGCAATTATTGCAAAAGTTCGTGCCACGAAGTCACGTTTTAATTTTTCCCAACAAACACACATGTTCCACCCCACTGGACCCTAAACTCATGTTTTGGTGCATTTCATAGTGTTTGTGTGCATTTGGGTTCATTTCGTAACTGCATGAAACTCGGTGCAAAACGGGGTGAACTTGAGCAATTAATGAAAAAGTTCGTGCCATGAAGTCACGTCGGGATATTTCACAAAAACGCACCCAATCCACCCCATTGGACCCTAAACTCATGTTTTGGTGTGTTTCATAGTGTTTGGGTGCATTTTCGATCGTTTCGTAACTGCATGAAACTCGGTGCAAAACAGGGTGAACTGGAGCAATTAATTTAAAAGTTCGTGCCACGAAGTCACGTCGGGATTTTTTGCAACGAATCCACCCAATCCACTCCATTGGACCCTAAACTAATGTTTCGGTCTGTTTCATAGTATTTGGGTGCATTTGGGATCATTTCGTAACTGCATGAAACTTGTTGCAAAACATGCTAAACTGGTGCAATTAATACAAAATTTCGTGCCACGAAGTCACATTGTATTTTTCGCAATGAACGCACCTGATCCACCCCATTGGACCCTAAACTCATGTTTTGGTGTGTTTCAATGTGTTTGGGTGCATTTGGGATCGTTTCGTAACTGCATGAAACTTGTTGCAAAACATATTGAACTGGTACAATTAATAAATAAATTTGTACCACGAATTCACGTTGTAATTTTCACAAGAAACGAACTGATCCACCCCATTGGACCTTAAACTCATGTTTTGGTACGTTTCATAGTGTTTGGGTGCATTTCGGATCATTTCGTAATTGCATGAAACTTGGTGCAAAACGGGGTGAACTGGTGCATTTAATGCAAAAGTTTGTGCCACGAAGTCACATCGGGATTTTTCACAATGGATGCACCCGATCCACCCCATTGGACCCTAAAGTAATGTTTCGATATGTTTTGTAGTATTTGGGTGCATTTAGGATCGTTTCGTAACTGCATGAAACTCGGTACATAACATACTGAACTGGTGCAATTAATGCAAAAGTTCGTGCCACGAAGTCACATTGTATTTTTTTCCCAACAAACGAACCTGATCCACCCCATTGGACCCTAAACTAATGTTTCGGTCTGTTTCATAGTGTTTGGGTGCATTTGGGATCGTTTCGTAACTGCATGAAACTCGGTACAAAACATACAGAACTGGTGCAATTAATGCAAAAATTCGTGCAACAAAGTCACGTCGGGATTTTTTGCAACGAGCGCACCCAATCCTCACATTGGACCCTACACTCATGTTTTGGTGTGTTTCATAGTGTTTGTGTGCATTTGGGTTCATTTCGTAAGTGCATGAAACTCGGTGCAAAACGGGGTGAACTGGTGCAATTAATGCAAAAGTTCGAGCCACGAAGTCAATTCAGGATTTTTCGCAACGAACGGACCCAATCAACCCCATTGGACCCTAAACTAATGTTTCGGTCCGTTTTGTAGTATTTGGGTGCATTTGGGATTGTTCTGTAACTGCATGAAACTTGTTGCAAAACATACTGAACTGGTTCAATTAACGCAAAAGTTCGTGCCACAAAGTCGCGTTGTAATTTTTCGCAACCAACACACCTAATCCACCCCATTGGACCCTAAACTTATGTTTTGGTGTGTTTCATAGTGTTTGGGTGCATTTGGGATCATTTCATAACTGCATGAAACTCGGTGCAAAACGGGATGAATTGGTGCAATTAATGCAAAAGTTTGTGCCAAGAAGTCACTTCGGGATTTTTCACAACGGACGCACCCTATCCAGCCCATTGGACCCTAAAGTAATGTTTCAGTATGTTTTGTAGTTTTTGGGCGCATTTGGGATCATTTCGTAACTGCATGAAACTTGGTGCAAAACATACTGAATTGGTGCAATTATTGCAAAAGTTCGTGCCACGAAGTCACGTTGTAATTTTTCCCAACAAACACACATGTTCCACCCCACTGGACCCTAAACTCATGTTTTGGTGCATTTCATAGTGTTTGTGTGCATTTGGGTTCATTTCGTAACTGCATGAAACTCGGTGCAAAACGGGATGAATTGGTGCAATTAATGCAAAAGTTTGTGCCATGAAGTCACTTCGGGATTTTTCACAACGGACGCACCCTATCCAGCCCATTGGACCCTAAAGTAATGTTTCAGTATGTTTTGTAGTATTTGGGTGCATTTGGGATCATTTCGTCACTGCATGAAACTTGTTGCAAAACATACTGAACTGGAGCAATTAATGCAAAAGTTCGTGCTACGAAGTCATGTTGTAAATTTTCCCAACAAATGCACCTGATCCAGCCCATTGGACCCTAGACTCATGTTTTGGTGCCTTTCATAGTGTTTGGGTGCATTCGGGATCATTTCGTAACTGCACGAAACTCGGTGCAAAAACGGGGTGAACTGGTGCAATTAATGCAAAAGTTCGTGCCACGAAGTCACGTCGGGATTTTTTGCAACTAACGCATCCAATCCACCCCATTGGACCCTAAACTCATGTTTTGGTGCATTTCGTAGTGTTTGTGTGCATTTGGGTTCATTTCGTAACTGCATGAAACTTGGTGCAAAACGGGGTGAACTTGGGCAATTAATGCAAAAGTTCGTGCCACGAAGTCACATCTGGATTTTTTGTAACAAGGCACCGAATCCACCCCATTGGACCCTAAACTAATGTTTCGGTCCGTTTCGTCGTATTTGGGTGCATTTGGGATCGTTTCGTCACTGCATGAAACTTGTTGCAAAACATACTGAACTAGTGCAATTAATACAAAGTTCGTGCCACGAAGTCACATTGTAATTTTACGCAACAAACGCACCTGATCCACCCCATTGGACCCTAAACTAATGTTTTGGTGTGTTTCACAGTGTTTGGATGCATTTTCGATCGTTTCGTAACTACATGAAACTCGGTGCAAAACATGGTGAACTGGAGCAATTAATGCAAAAGTTCGTGCCACGAAGTCACGTCGGGATTTTTCGCAATGAATGCACCCAATCCACCCCGTTGGACCCTAAACTAATGTTTCGGTCTGTTTCATAGTATTTGGGTGCATTTGGGATCATTTCGTAACTGCATGAAACTTGTTGCAAAACATGCTAAACTGGTACAATTAATACAAAATTTCGTGCCACGAAGTCACATTGTATTTTTCGCAACGAACGCACCTGATCCACCCCATTGGACCCTAAACTCATGTTTTGGTGTGTTTCAATGTGTTTGGGTGCATTTGGGATCGTTTCGTAACTGCATGAAACTTGTTGCAAAACATATTGAACTGGTACAATTAATAAATAAGTTTGTACCACGAATTCACATTGTAATTTTCACAACAAACGACCTAATCCACACCATTGGACCCTAAACTCATGTTTTGGTGCGTTTCATAGTGTTTGGGTGCATTTGGGATCGTTTCGTAACTGCATGAAACTCGGTACAAAACATACAGAACTGGTGCAATTAATGCAAAAATTCGTGCAACAAAGTCACGTCGGGATTTTTTGCAACGAGCGCACCCAATCCTCACATTGGACCCTACACTCATGTTTTGGTGTGTTTCATAGTGTTTGTGTGCATTTGGGTTCATTTCGTAAGTGCATGAAACTCGGTGCAAAACGG
Source organism: Panicum virgatum (assembly GCF_016808335.1). Lineage (NCBI taxonomy): Eukaryota > Viridiplantae > Streptophyta > Magnoliopsida > Poales > Poaceae > Panicum > Panicum virgatum. The sequence goes on from NW_024376273.1 coordinate 166,666, forward strand.
GGTGAACTGGTGCAATTAATGCAAAAGTTCGAGCCACGAAGTCAATTCAGGATTTTTCGCAACGAACGGACCCAATCAACCCCATTGGACCCTAAACTAATGTTTCGCTCCGTTTTGTAGTATTTGGGTGCATTTGGGATTGTTCTGTAACTGCATGAAACTTGTTGCAAAACATACTGAACTGGTTCAATTAACACAAAAGTTTGTGCCACGAAGTCGCGTTGTAATTTTTCGCAACCAACACACCAAATCCACCCCATTGGACCCTAAACATATGTTTTGGTGTGTTTCATAGTGTTTGGGTGCATTTGGGATCATTTCATAACTGCATGAAACTCGGTGCAAAACGGGATGAATTGGTGCAATTAATGCAAAAGTTTGTGCCACGAAGTCACTTCGGGATTTTTCACAACGGACGCACCCTATCCAGCCCATTGGACCCTAAAGTAATGTTTCAGTATGTTTTGTAGTATTTGGGTGCATTTGGGATCATTTCGTCACTGCATGAAACTTGTTGCAAAACATACTCAACTGGAGCAATTAATGCAAAAGTTCGTGCTACGAAGTCATGTTGGAAATTTTCCCAACAAATGCACCTGATCCAGCCCATTGGACCCTAAACTCATGTTTTGGTGCTTTTCATAGTGTTTGGGTGCATTTGGGATCATTTCGTAACTGCATGAAACTCGGTGCAAAAACAGGGTGAACTGGTGCAATTAGTGCAAAAGTTCGTGCCACGAAGTCACGTCGGGATTTTTTGCAACTAACGCACCCAATCCACCCCATTGGACCCTAAACTCATGTTTTGGTGCATTTCGTAGTGTTTGTGTGCATTTGGGTTCATTTCGTAACTGCATGAAACTCGGTGCAAAACGGGGTGAACTTGGGCAATTAATGCAAAAGTTCGTGCCACGAAGTCACATCTGGATTTTTTGTAACAAGGCACCGAATCCACCCCATTGGACCCTAAACTAATGTTTCGGTCCGTTTCGTAGTATTTGGGTGCATTTGGGATCGTTTCGTCACTGCATGAAACTTGTTGCAAAACTTACTGAACTAGTGCAATTAATACAAAGTTCGTGCCACGAAGTCACATTGTAATTTTACGCAACAAATGCACCTGATCCACCCCATTGGACCCTAAACTCATGTTTTGGTGTGTTTCACAGTGTTTGGATGCATTTTCGATCGTTTCGTAACTACATGAAACTTGGTGCAAAACAGGGTGAACTGGACCAATTAATGCAAAAGTTCGTGCCACGAAGTCACGTCGGGTTTTTTCGCAACGAAAGCACCCTATCCACCCCATTGGACCCTAAACTAATGTTTCGGTCTGTTTCATAGTATTTGGGTGCATTTGGGATCATTTCGTAACTGCATGAAACTTGTTGCAAAACATGCTAAACTGGTGCAATTAATACAAAATTTCGTGCCACGATGTCACATTGTATTTTTCGGAACGAACGCACCTGATCCACCCCATTGGACCCTAAACTAATGTTTCGATCTGTTTCATAGTATTTGGGTGCATTTGGGATCGTTTCGTAACTGCATGAAACTTGTTGCAAAACATATTGAACTGGTACAATTAATAAATAAGTTTGTACCACGAATTCACGTTGTAATTTTCACAACAAACGACCTGATCCACCCCATTGGACCCTAAACTCATGTTTTGGTACGTTTCATAGTGTTTGGGTGCATTTCGGATCATTTCGTAACTGCATGAAACTCGGTGCAAAACGGGGTGAACTGGTGCATTTAATGCAAAAGTTTGTGCCACGAAGTCACATCGGGAATTTTCACAATGGATGCACCCGATCCACCCCATTGGACCCTAAAGTAATGTTTCGATATGTTTTGTAGTATTTGGGTGCATTTAGGATCGTTTCGTAACTGCATGAAACTCGGTACAAAACATACTGACCTGGTGCAATTAATGCAAAAGTTCGTGCCACGGAGTCACATTGTAATTTTTCCCAACAAACGAACCTAATCCACCCCATTGGACCCTAAACTCATGTTTTGGTGCGTTTCATAGTGTTTGGGTGCATTTGGGATCGTTTCGTAACTGCATGAAACTCGGTACAAAACATACAGAACTGGTGCAATTAATGCAAAAATTCGTGCAACAAAGTCACATCGGGATTTTTTGCAACGAGCGCACCCAATCCTCACATTGGACCCTACACTCATGTTTTGGTGTGTTTCATAGTGTTTGTGTGCATTTGGGTTCATTTCGTAAGTGCATGAAACTCGGTGCAAAACGGGGTGAACTGGTGCAATTAATGCAAAAGTTCGAGCCACGAAGTCAATTCAGGATTTTTCGCAACGAACGGACCCAATCAACCCCATTGGACCCTAAACTAATGATTCAGTCCGTTTTGTAGTATTTGGGTGCATTTGGGATTGTTCTGTAACTGCATGAAACTTGTTGCAAAACATACTGAACTGGTTCAATTAACGCAAAAGTTCGTGCCGCGAAGTCGTGTTGTAATTTTTCGCAACCAACACACCTAATCCACCCCATTGGACCCTAAACTTATGTTTTGGTGTGTTTCATAGTGTTTGGGTGCATTTGGGATCATTTCATAACTGCATGAAACTCGGTGCAAAACGGGATGAATTGGTGCAATTAATGCAAAAGTTTGTGCCACGAAGTCACTTTGGGATTTTTCACAATGGATGCACCCTATCCAGCCCATTGGACCCTAAAGTAATGTTTCAGTATGTTTTGTAGTATTTTGGTGCATTTGGGATCATTTCGTAACTGCATGAAACTTGGTGCAAAAAATACTGAATTGGTGCAATTATTTCCAAAGTTCGTGCCACGAAGTCACATTGTAATTTTTCCCAACAAACACACATGTTCCACCCCACTGGAACCTAAACTCATGTTTTGGTGCATTTCATAGTGTTTGTGTGCATTTGGGTTCATTTCGTAACTGCATGAAACTCGGTGCAAAACGGGGTGAACTTGAGCAATTAATGCAAAAGTTCGTGCCATGAAGTCACGTCGGGATATTTTGCAAAAACGCACCCAATCCACCCCATTGGACCCCAAACTAATGTTTTGGTCTGTTTCGTAGTATTTGGGTGCATTTGGGATCGTTTCGTCACTGCATGAAACTTGTTGCAAAACATACTAAACTGGTTCAATTAACGCAAAAGTTTGTGCCACGAAGTTGCGTTGTAATTTTTCGCAACCAACGCACCTAATCCACCCCATTGGACCCTAAACTCATGTTTTGGTGCATGTCATATTGTTTGGGTGCATTTGGGATCTTTTCGTAACTGCATGAAACTTGGTGCAAAACGGGATGAATTGGTGCAATTAATGTAAAAGTTTGTGCCACGAAGTCACATCGCGATTTTTAGCAACGGACGAACCCTATCCACCCCATTGGACCCTAAAGTAAAGTTTTCGTATGTTTTGTAGTATTTGGGTGCATTAGGGATCGTTTCGTAACTACATGAAACTTGGTGCAAAACATACTGAACTGGTGCAATTAATGCAAAAGTTCGTGCTACGAAGTCATGTTGTAATTTTTCCAAATAAATGCACCTGATCCAGCCCATTGGACCCTAAACTCATGTTTTGGTGCCTTTCATAGTGTTTGGGTGCATTTATGATCATTTCGTAACTGCATGAAACTCGGTGCAAAACGGGGTGAACTGGTGCAATTAATGCAAAAGTTCGTGCCACGAAGTCACGTCGGGATTTTTTGCAACGAACGCACCCAATCCACCCCAATGGACCCTAAACTCATATTTGGTGCGTTTCGTAGTGTTTGTGTGCATTTGGGTTCATTTCGTAACTGCATGAAACTCGGTGCAAAACGGGGTAAACTTGGGCAATTAATGCAAAAGTTTGTGCCACGAAGTCACGTCGGGATTTTTCGCAACAAGGCTCCCAATCCACCCCATTGGACCCTAAACTAATGTTTCGGTCCGTTTCATAGTATTTGGGTGCATTTGGGATCGTTTCGTCACTACATGAAACTTGTTGTCTAACATACTGAACGGGTGCAATTAATACAAAGTTCCTGCCACGAAGTCACATTGTAATTTTATGCAACAAACGCACCTGATCCACCCCATTGGACCATAAACTCATGTTTTGGTGTGTTTCACAGTGTTTGGGTGCATTTTCGATCATTTCGTAACTACAAGAAACTCGGTGCAAAATAGGGTGAGCTGGAGCAATTAATGCAAAAGTTCGTGCCACGAAGTCACGTCGGGATTTTTCGCAACGAATGCACCCAATCCACCCCATTGGACCCCAAACTAATGTTTCGGTCCGTTTCATAGTATTTCGGTGCATTTGGGATCATTTCGTAACTACATGAAACTTGTTGCAAAACATGCTAAACTGGTGCAATTAATAGAAAATTTGGTGCCACGAAGTCACATTGTATTTTTCGCAACGAACACACCTGATCCACCCCATTGGACCCTAAACTCATGTTTTGGTGTGTTTCAATGTGTTTGGGTGCATTTGGGATCGTTTCGTAACTGCATGAAACTTGTTGCAAAACATACTGAACTGGTACAATTAATAAATAAGTTTGTACCACGAATTCACGTTGTAATTTTCACAACGAACGACCTGATCCACCCTATTGGACCCTAAACTCATGTTTTGGTACGTTTCATAGTGTTTGGGTGTATTTGGGATTATTTCGTAACTGCATGAAACGCGGTGCAAAACGGGGTGAACTGGTGCATTTAATGCAAAAGTTTGTGCCACGAAGTCACGTCGGGATTTTTCACAATGGATGCACCCGATCCACCCCATTGGACCCTAAAGTAATTTTTCGATATGTTTTGTAGAATTTGGGTGCATTTGGGATCGTTTCGTAACTGCATGAAACTCGGTACAAAACATACTGAACTGGTGCAATTAATGTAAAAGTTCGTGCCACGAAGTCACATTGTATTTTTTCCCAACAAACGAACTTGATCCACCCCATTGGACCCTAAACTAATGTTTCGGTCCATTTCATAGTGTTTGGGTGCATTGGGGATCGTTTCGTAACTGCATGAAACTCGGTACAAAACATACTGAACTGGTGCAATTAATGCAAAAATTCGTGCCACGAAGTCACGTCTGGATTTTTTGCAACGAGCGCACCCAATCCTCCCCATTGGACCCTACACTCATGATTTGGTGTGTTTCATAGTGTTTGTGTGCATTCGGGTTCATTTCGTAAGTGCTTGAAACTCGGTGCAAAACGGGGTGAACTGGTGCAATTAATGCAAAAGTTCGTGCCACGAAATCAATTCAGGATTTTTCACAACAAACGGACCCAATCAACCCCATTGGACCCTAAACTAATGTTTCGGTCCGTTTTGTAGTATTTGGGTGCATTTGGGATTGTTCTGTAACTGCATGAAACTTGTTGCAAAACATACTGAACTTGTTCAATTAACGCAAAAGTTCGTGGCACGAAGTCGCGTTGTAATTTTTCGCAACCAACACACCTAATCCACCCCATTGGACCCTAAACTCATGTTTTGGTGTGTTTCATAGGGTTTGGGTGCATTTGGGATCGTTTCGTAACTGCATGAAACTCGGTGCAAAACGGGGTGAATTGGTGCAATTAATGCAAAAGTTTGTGCCACGAAGTCACATCGGGATTTTTCGCAACGAACACACCCTATCCACCCCATTGGACCCTAAAGTAATGTTTCAGTAAGTTTTGTACTATTTGCGTGCATTTGGGATCGTTTCGTAACTGCATGAAACTTGGTGCCAAACATACTGAACTGGTGCAATTAATGCAAAAGTTTGTGCTACGAAGTCACGTTGTAATTTTTCCCAACAAACGCACCTGATCCACCCCATTGGACCCTAAACTCATGTTTTGGTGCCTTTCATAGTGTTTGGGTGCATTTGGGATCATTTCGTAACTGCATGAAACTCGGTGCAAAACGGGGTGGACTGATGCAATTAATGCTAAAATTCGTGTCACGAAGTCACGTCGGGATTTTTCACAACGAACGCAGCCAATCCACCCCATTGGACCCTAAACTCATGTTTTGGTGCGTTTCTTAGTGCTTGGGTGTATTTCGGTTCATTTCGTAACTGCATGAAACTCGGTGCAAAACGGGGTGAAGTGGTGCAATTAATGCAAAAGTTGGGGCCACGAACTCTTTTCAGGATTTTTGCAACGAATGGACCCAATCAACCCCATCGGACCCTAAACTCATGTTTTGGTGTGTTTCATAGTGTTTGGGTGCATTTGGGATCGTTTCGTAATTGCATGAAACTCGGTGCAAAACGGGGTGAATTTGTACAATTAATGCAAAAGCTTGGGCCACGAAGTCACATCGGGATTTTTCATGACAAATGCACCCTATCCACCCCATTGGAACCTAAAGTAATGTTTCAGTATGTTTTTTAGTATTTGGGTGCATTTGGGATCATTTCGTAACTGCATGAAACTTGGTGCAAAACATACTGAACTGGTGCAATGAATGCAAAAATTCGTGCCATGAAGTGATGCTATAATTTTTCCCAACAAACGCACTTGATCCTCCCCATTGGACTTTAAACTCATGTTTTGATGCCTTTCACAGTGTTTGGGTGCATTTGGGATCATTTCGCAACTGCATGAAACTTGGTGCAAAACGCGGTGAACTGGTGCAATTAATGTAAAAGTTCGTGCCACGAAGTCACGTCGGGAATTTTCGCAAGGAACACATCCAATCCACCCCATTGGACCCTAAACTCATGTTTTGGTGCGTTTCATAGTGTTTGTGTGCATTTGGGTTCATTTCGTAACTGCATGAAACTCGGTGCAAAACGGGGTGAACTTGAGCAATTAATGCAAAAGTTCGTGCCACGAAGTCACATCGAGATTTTTCGCAACAACACACCCAATCCACCCCATTGGACCCTAAACTAATGTTTCTGTCCGTTTCGTAGTATTTGGGTGCATTTGGGATCGTTTCGTCACTGCATGAAACTTGTTGCAAAACATACTGAACTGGTGCAATTAATACAAAAGTTCATCCCACAAAGTCACATTGTAATTTTACGCAACGAACGCACCTGATCCACCCCATTGGACCCTAAACTCATGTTTTGGTGTGTTTCATAGTGTTTTGGTGCATTTTCGATCGTTTCGTAACTGCATGAAACTCGGTGCAAAACAGGGTGAACTGGACCCAAAACTAATGTTTTGGTGTATTTAGTAGTATTTGGGTGCATTTGGGATTGTTTCGTAACTGCATGAAACTTGTTGCAAAACATACTGAACTGGTGCAATTAATGCAAAAGTTCGTCCAATGAAGTCGCGTTGTAATTTTTCGCAACAAACGCACCTGATCCACCCCATTGGACCATAAACTCATGTTTTGGTGCGTTCATAGTGTTTGGGTGCATTTGGGATCATTTCGTAACCGCATGAAACTCGGTGCAAAACGGGGTGAACACGTGCAATTAAATCAAAAGTTTGTGCCACGAAGTCACATCGGAATTTTCGCAACGGACGCATCCTATCCACCCCATTGGACCAAAACTAATGTTTCAGTGAATTTCGTAGTATTTGGGTGCATTTGGGATCGTTTTGTAACTGCATGAAACTTGTTGCAAAACATACTGAACTGGTGCAATTAATGCATAAGTTCATGCCACGAAGTCACGTTGTAATTTTCCCAACTTAAGCACCTGATCCACCCCATTGGACCATAAACTCATGTTTGGTGTGTTTCATTGTGTTTGGGTGCATTTGGGATCATTTCGGAACTGCATGAAACTCGGTACAAAACGGGGTGAACTGGTGCAATTAATGCAAAAGTTCGTGCCACGAAGTGACGTCGGGATTTTTCGCAACGAACGCACCTAATCCATCCCAATGGACCTTTGTAGTATTTTGGTGCATTTGGGATCGTTTCAGAACTGCATGAAACTCGGTGCAAAACGCGGTGAACTGGTGCAATTAATGCAAAAGTTCATGCCACGAAGTCACGTCGGGATTTTTCGCAACGAACGGATCCAATCCACCCCATTGGACCCAAAACTACTGTTTCGGTGCATTTCGTAGTATTTGCGTGCATTTGGGATCGTTTCGTAACTGCATGAAACTTGTTGCAAAACATACTGAACTGGTGCAATTAATGCAAAAGTTCGTCCCACAAAGTCACGTTGTAATTTTTCCAAACAAACGCACCTGATCCACCCCATTGGACCCTAAATTCATGCGTTGGTGCATTTCATAGTGTTTGGGTGCATTTGGGATCGTTTCATAACTGCATGAAACTTGTTGTAAAACATACTAAACTGGTGCAATTAATGCAAAAGTTCGTGCCACGAAGTCACATTGTAATTTTTGCCAACAAACGCACCTGATCCGCCCCATTGGACCTTAAATTCGTATTTTGGTGCGTTTCACAGTGTTTAGGTGTATTTGGGGTCGTTTCGTAACTGCATGAAACTCGGTGCAAAACGTGGTGAACTGGTGCAATTAATTCAAAAGTTCGTGCCCCAAAATCACGTCGGGATTTTTCTCAACGGACACACCCAATCCACCCAATTGGAACGTAAGGTAATGTTTCATAGTATTTGGGTGCATTTGGGATCATTTCGTAACTTCATGAAACTTGGTGCAAAACATACGGAACTGGTGCAATTAATGCAAAAGTTCGTGCCACGAAGTCACGTTGTAATTTTTCCCAACAAAAGCACCTAATCCACCCCCATTGGACCCTAAACTCATGTTTTGGTGTGTATCATAGTGTTTGGCTGCATTTGGGATCATTTCGTAACCGCATGAAACTCGGTGCAAAACGGGGTGAACACGTGCAATTAAATCAAAAGTTTGTGCCGCGAAGTCACATCGGAATTTTCGCAACGGACGCACCCTATCCACCCCATTGGACCAAAACTAATGTTTCAGTGAATTTCGTAGTATTTGGGTGCATTTGGGATCGTTTTGTAACTGCATGAAACTTGTTGCCAAACATACTGAACTGGTGCAATTAATGCATAAGTTCATGCCACGAAGTCACGTTGTAATTTTTCCCAACTAACGCACCTGATCCACCCCATTGGACCATAAACTCATGTTTTGGTGTGTTTCATTGTGTTTGGGTGCATTTGGGATCATTTCGGAACTGCATGAAACTCGGTACAAAACGGGGTGAACTGGTGCAATTAATGCAAAAGTTCGTGCCACGAAGTCATGTCGGAATTTTTTGCAACGAACGGACCCAATCCACCCATTGGACCCTAAACTAATGTTTTGGTGCGTTTCATAGTGTTTGGGCCCATTTGGGATCATTGTGTAACTGCATGAAACTCGGTGCAAAACAGGGTGAACTGGTGCAATTAATGCAAAAGTTCGTGCCGCAAAGTCACTTCAGGATTTTTCGCAACGAACGGACCCAATCAACCCCATTGGACCCAAACCTAATGTTTCGGTGCATTTAGTAGTATTTGGGTGCATTTGGGATTGTTTCGTAACTGCATGAAACTTGTTGCAAAACATACTGAACTGGTGCAATTAATGCAAAAGTTCGTCCAATGAAGTCGCGTTGTAATTTTTCGCAACAAACGCACCTGATCCACCCCATTGGACCATAAACTCATGTTTTGGTGCGTTCATAGTGTTTGGGTGCATTTGGGATCATTTCGTAACCGCATGAAACTCGGTGCAAAACGGGGTGAACACGTGCAATTAAATCAAAAGTTTGTGCCACGAAGTCACATCGGAATTTTCGCAACGGACGCACCCTATCCACCCCATTGGACCAAAACTAATGTTTCAGTGAATTTCGTAGTATTTGGGTGCATTTGGGATCGTTTTGTAACTGCATGAAACTTGTTGCAAAACATACTGAACTGGTGCAATTAATGCATAAGTTCATGCCACGAAGTCACGTTGTAATTTTCCCAACTAACGCACCTGATCCACCCCATTGGACCATAAACTCATGTTTTGGTGTGTTTCATTGTGTTTGGGTGCATTTGGGATCATTTCGGAACTGCATGAAACTCGGTACAAAACGGGGTGAACTGGTGCAATTAATGCAAAAGTTCGTGCCACGAAGTGACGTCGGGATTTTTCGCAACGAACGCACCTAATCCATCCCAATGGACCTTTGTAGTATTTTGGTGCATTTGGGATCGTTTCATAACTGCATGAAACTCGGTGCAAAACGCGGTGAACTGGTGCAATTAATGCAAAAGTTCATGCCACGAAGTCACGTCGGGATTTTTCGCAACGAACGGATCCAATCCACCCCATTGGACCCAAAACTACTGTTTCGGTGCATTTCGTAGTATTTGCGTGCATTTGGGATCGTTTCGTAACTGCATGAAACTTGTTGCAAAACATACTGAACTGGTGCAATTAATGCAAAAGTTCGTCCCACAAAGTCACGTTGTAATTTTTCCAAACAAACGCACCTGATCCACCCCATTGGACCCTAAATTCATGCGTTGGTGCATTTCATAGTGTTTGGGTGCATTTGGGATCGTTTCATAACTGCATGAAACTTGTTGTAAAACATACTAAACTGGTGCAATTAATGCAAAAGTTCGTGCCACGAAGTCACATTGTAATTTTTGCCAACAAACGCACCTGATCCGCCCCATTGGACCTTAAATTCGTATTTTGGTGCGTTTCACAGTGTTTAGGTGTATTTGGGGTCGTTTCGTAACTGCATGAAACTCGGTGCAAAACGTGGTGAACTGGTGCAATTAATTCAAAAGTTCGTGCCCCAAAATCACGTCGGGATTTTTCTCAACGGACACCACCCAATCCACCCAATTGGAACGTAAGGTAATGTTTCATAGTATTTGGGTGCATTTGGGATCATTTCGTAACTTCATGAAACTTGGTGCAAAACATACGGAACTGGTGCAATTAATGCAAAAGTTCGTGCCACGAAGTCACGTTGTAATTTTTCCCAACAAAAGCACCTAATCCACCCCCATTGGACCCTAAACTCATGTTTGGGTGTGTATCATAGTGTTTGGCTTGCATTTGGGATCATTTCGTAACCGCATGAAACTCGGTGCAAAACGGGGTGAACACGTGCAATTAAAATCAAAAGTTTGTGCCGCGAAGTCACATCGGAATTTTCGCAACGGACGCACCCTATCCACCCCATTGGACCAAAACTAATGTTTCAGTGAATTTCGTAGTATTTGGGTGCATTTGGGATCGTTTGTAACTGCATGAAACT